>NC_062537.1:21135215-21180215 GCF_022655615.1 Tachysurus fulvidraco
GGAACCCTGAAAAAAAAGCCTTAAGCAAAAATAATAATTAAAAACTAAAAAAAAAAAACCAGTAACATCTGCTAAAGAACTGGCTGTTCGCCTCTAATTTCCTTTATTCTCCTTTAAAGCCACACCAACTCTAACTCTTCCAGTTAAATCATATATACCTCTTCATCTTACTCTCTTTCTTCCTCCTCTTATTATTTTTATTTTTTTTTCTGACCTTATAATACATACCGACACGTTTTTTTTTTTCTTCACGAATTCTTGACTTCTTAAGAGCTCAAGATCAACCTAAGTAGTCCTGTGTTTTTCGCACACCAACATATCAAAACTACAACACATGGTAGAGCTCTAGTTCAGGTATTTATATACCCATCTAAAGGCCAACTTTATACCAAAGAAAAACAAGCAATTCACGGTGGAGGATTGAGAGCTCTGTGTGCATCGCCCACGCCCGCCACAAGAGGCTCTGTACAGTCAGCAATAATGACGAAGACGATTTCTTTTCGTCTAAGAGCGCAGACGCATGACATTTGCACCAGCTATCAATTAAAAAACATAATAATAAAGCTGTAATAATAAATAGAATAATACACAGTAAATTCGTACGGATGCTACAGTAGATTACAGTGAATAAAAAATAACAATAATGTTTAAAGACCACAAAATAAATAATCAACACGATTAGAAAGTTCTTATTTCATATTTTGAGAGTTGTTTTTTATGATTGCTTTGAAATAAATTTAATTTTCATCATGTGCTATCTACGGCTCATTCGTTTTGTTTTGGAGATCAGGGCATTGGATGTAATGGAATAACACACAAACAAACGCCTGTTGCTTTTCTCGCGTGGTGCAAACCCTTGTTCAGTTTTACCCAATTTGTTACACAGATTTTCCTCCTGTTCAGATATTGTTCATGTGTTCAATCACTGCGATGATGTGTTACTGTGGTGTAAAAAAGAGGGACGCCTGATGTGTGCTAGTACATATAAGTAGGAGATGGTTTTTCAAGCTCTTTTTCCAGGAAATAAAATACCGTAGTTTGTGTCTGTTGGTGGGTTTTATTTTTTTCGTGGCTTGGCGTAATATTTCTGTCTGATATGATTTCACATTTGAAGACTTACATGTAACTGCACAAACATAAGTGCTAACGGTATTCTATTATTATTATTATTATTCTTATTATATTATTATTATTATTACTGATTATTATATATACATGCTATGCTTCATTTTAGATAGTGTTCATTCAAGGTGTCACTACTTTTGAAAAATTTGAAAAACGTGCCATTATGCTCTCTTAGCAAGGCCAAGTTTTTATTTTATGACGTTATTTCAAACATTTATTTAATCATATTTAAGAAGAAGAACAAGCATAATAAAAGAAGCAGAATACGTTATTAAGCCAATGAGCTTTAATAACTTTCTGATCTTTTCCATTTTATATACATATATTGATATAGAGATAAGATAGGTAGGTTTTAGTCTCTAGATGTGTCGTATTGTCGTTCGTCGCAGCTTTCGTCCTCGTCATCTGCTCAGTTGACCACGCCGTGAGGCTTGAGTCAGCTGAGACAGAAACATACTAATACGGTGCGCGTAATGATAATCTGATGACTAAAGAGTACGGTGACTGACCTTCGATAAGTGTGAATCTCTAGTTCTTTTCTTTACTCTAACTAGCTGTACTCCGCACACCAGAATAACCAGCAGTGGAAAGACGCTTGACTAAACCAATGTGTTCGTTGACTTAAGGGGTAGTTTAGAAAAGTAGTTTTAACATTTTCTTCATGCTAGAAACTAGCTAATGCCCATGTGTGTGTGTATTTCTGTTTCTGTAGCTGATATGAGATAAGGTTGTTGATGTGTCCTTCCTCTAGTTTTATTCAGGTTTATATATCTTTGGTTGTTTCGTATAAACTCAGTCTACTGTTCTAATCACACCCATTCCACTAGAGGTTGATGTGTCTTGTGAGTAGTGATCATTCAGCTACAAGAGCAGTCAGTGAGATTGGCGACTCTGATGTTGGTGAGGAGGTCTGGGTTCATGCGGTGGTTTTTAGTGGTGTTGAGTCAAGGGCGCAGTGTCGAGTGACACTGGAGTTCTGCACGTCCAACCTTCACCTCCATACCGCTGTCCGCGCGTGGAGTCCCGCTTTGTACACAGGACTTCGTCCGATGGAACAGGGTTGAGCTCCAGCTGAAGTAGGTGAAACTCGTGACACTACAACACCTACAACAGCACAATACAGAGACATTCAATTCAAGTTCCAAAGTCAAGTCCGGTTAGTGCTATAGAGTTGTGAACACATGTCCTATCAGGTCGCGAAAGTGTTGCGAATACGCGGTAGAAAATGATGAATGAATGACTGGATAGTGTTCTCAAAGCAGCTTTACAGAAGTGTGGAAACCGAAGACGAGAAAAAGAAATCAGATATAATAAATATAATGAGATAGATAAAAATACATACATGAATATCTACAATAAAGTGTTACAATTTATTTTAACCAACTAGTTTAACTTATTTAAAGTCACTATATAGCTATCCCTATCCCTATGAGCAGCCGGAGGTGACGGCAGCGAGGATACCTCCCTGAGATGATGACGAACCTTGAGAGGAACCAGACCTCTAGAAGTGAGACCTCATCCTGCATCTGGTGACACTCTACAGTACATAGTGTACATAATGTAAAATATGTCTTTCTATACTTCTACGACAGTTTATACCGTGCAGCCGAGAGCTCCTGAGGAACTAATGTGTCAATCATAACCTCGAGTTCAGCTCAGACCTGATTACTGATAAAGATCAAACCAGAACATACAGCTGACTGACACACAGTGGTACAGAAGAGACTGATGACCAGTCTCCCCGGTGCTCATACACAACAACCACCATGAGACACTGACTGACATGCAGATCAATCCTGCAGGGTGACGACCGAGTGACGAGACTCGCAAACAGTGAGAACATTCTAGTGTGAGTAGTTAGGAAAGATTAGGGGTTCATTCACACCATCCTTTGCTTTTACGTAAAGGTTATTTATTGTGTGAGTGTAAATATTTTAGTAGTTTTTTATAATATGGGGTACGATAAACATTACTATAGTGTTTTAGCTGAAAGAGTGAGGAGGAAAACGCGGTGTAACCACACAGACAAGTGTGACTTGTATGATGGCATGATGTATAATCTGGTGTGTGTGTGTGTTGTGTGTGTGTGTGTGTGTGGTTGTGTGTGGTGTGTGTGTGTGGTGTGTGGTGTGGTGTGTGGTGTGTGAGCACGGAGCTGACTACAGACAAGGACCTACTCAAGTCCCCACTGAACACACTCTACACCACTCTCACGACTGCTCTCACATACACACATCTGCACACTCGCTCACGCACTTGGAGGCTGATACACAGCTCTCTCACCTCTCTGTGACACACTCTCCTCCTGTCCACTCAAGACCGCTTTCTGTACTAGAAATAGTGACAGAATTTCACATCAGAGCTGTGACGATGTGAGAAATGATTGTTTATTATATTACCATCTCAAACTTTTTATATACAACAACATATTTTTATTTGGTAACCAAACTGCCGATGAGACATTTTATGTCTTCATGTCACTGTACTCATCGAGTATTGTTCTAATGGCAGATGTTGTGATAAACACGAGATCCGATAATCAGATTCATATTCATCATACTCAGCTAAAGGGGCGTGGTCTGATACGGAGGCGGGCTTGCTTCAGTCCCAGTCTTAACTAATTAACTAGTAATCGATGGAATGGAATGGTGTAAACTCAGTTTTTTTTCGTGACTTCTCTTCACCCACCCAAACAACACTCAACACACCCCACACACCCACACACACACACACACCCACACAAACCACACACACACACACACATTAAAATGACACAAAAGCCTTTTGTCATTTCCGCGCCTTGCCGACTCTGTCTCTGTGTGTTGTGTGGTTTTGTGTGTGTGTGTGTGTGGTGTGTGTGTGTGTGTGTGTTTGTGGTGTGTGTGTTGTTTGGAAGTGGCCCTCGTTTGGCTCTCCCTTCTGGGCGCCCCTTGATCCTCCTCATTCTCCCACGCTCCACATTAACACTGATGACCCGACTGCAACAGGCCCTCCAACGCTACAAACCGCCCACCGAAGTCACTGGATATTGCAATTCAATAGTTCAATCTTCTGCACCCCCCCAACCATTAGAGAGAGACGAGAGAAGAGAGATAGAGGAGAGAACGATCGATGAGACGTCAGAGAGTCCGATACTCTATCATGTCATCTCGAGATCTTTTCTGTAGATCCATATCTGTCGCTTTCATTTCTCTCGTTTCTTTCTTTCCTCCTCTTTCTCTCTCCTTGATCGCGCGATCGTGACAGAGTTCTCTCTCTATCCAGAAGAGGGACAGAGTGGAGCTCTCTCTAGAAGACATGATAAGAGAGAGCTATCCCTTCATACTCGCCGTCTCTCTCTTCTCGCGCAATCTATGCTCCTCGCTCTCGATGCTTTGACGGGTGGACGGGATCTACCTTCGAAGTTTTCCGCTCTCTCTCTCTCTCTTTCGGTCGCGCGGTATCTTTATCTCTCCCCTCGCGGTCTCTCTCCTTCTCGCTCGCGGTGCCCTATCTCCTGAGCAGCGGACGCGGGCACCCGCGCGCTCTCTCTCTCGAGCGATCGCGCGCTCTCGAGCGCGAGCGCGCAGCGCGCTCTCGCCTCTGCGCTCGCTCTCTGCGCGCGCGCGCTCTTCCCTTCGCTCCTTCCCTCTTTTAATCTTTACCATTACTGGGATGTGGTAGCTGCTTAGTTAAGGTGTTGTCTACTAATCAGAAGGTTGTAAGATTTGATGCTTCTATTCTTGCCAACACTTATATCATCATCCTTCATTAACCTGGGGTAGTTGATCGGCCGCGGCGGGATCTCCAACAGCTGGGAGGAACCTGCCTTAGTCATTTTTTTATCGTCGAAACGGGCAGTAACTTCCGCGTGGTGCGCCGCGCCTTGCCTCATTCAGTCCTTTTCCCCAGCCAGCTCCTACGCAATGTGTACTCAGTGTATCGGTCGTGGTTTCGGCCATACGTCTACTTTTTGTGTGTGAAAGGATGGGACTAAGGAGATTTGTGATAGTGCCGGTTAGCTACTTGATGGGTCGGATGAGAGAAAGGTAGGTGGCCCTAGCAGAATGGTCATTTTAGGATTTACGTCGCGTTCTAGGAAGTCTGTCCGCTATAAAAGTCTATTCACAATCGGTTGCCTTACTGCGGCTTATTGGGTTGCCCGTGGTGGAAATAGGGGACCCCGTAAATGGAAGGGATCTTGGGCTCGGACACCGCATTCGTTGAGTGTCTTGTGACAGGCCCCCCTGGTATGGGACCCGTTCAGCGGACTACCTACTGAGGGGGTGGGGTAATATCCAGGTGAGCCTCTTCGTTCTAACAATCCTCCCCTCGAAGTAAAAGCCTACCACACGTTCCGTTGTGTCAGAGTTTTTATACGATATGTGGACATCCTTGATTTTTTAGTCATAGCGTGTTGTTGTGTGGTGGTGTGTTTTCTATATTTCTGTACCAAGTATTTAAATTATTTGTTGCTATCTGAAAAACAAATGTCGTTTTTTAAATCGGTGTTATTTAGCGTTAAATTAGCGTTACTTATGTTACTTCTAGACATTCTAGAGAGAGGTAAAATAAGCTTTGATCCCCCCCGCCCACCCCACACCCCCCCCCCCCCCCCCCCACCCCCCCACCCCCCCCCCCCCACCCCCCCCCCCCCCCCCCACCCCCCCCCCCCCACCGCCCCCCCCCCCCCCCCGCGGGGTAGCGCACCCCCCCCCCCCACCCGCCCCCGCCCCCCTCCACACCCCCGCAACCCCAACACCCGCCACCTCCCCGCCCCCGGCCGCCCCCCCCCCGCCCGACCCCCCCCTCTGTAGGCCACCCTCCACCCACCTTGACCCCCGCCCGCGCCCCCTTTTTTTCTTATTTTTAGTTAGTTTTGTTTTTTGTTTTTGTTTATGGTTGTTTTTTTTTGTTTGATTTTTTTTGTATTTTGTTGTTTTTGTTTTTTGTTATTTTTATTAGGGTTTTGTTGGATAAATTGTTGTTTTTTGTATTGTGTTTTTTTGGGTTGTTTTGTTTTTGTGTGTATATTTAGGGAGTTTTGTTGGGTTTTTGTTTTTGGAGAATATGTTTTTTGTAGTGTGGTGAGTATGAACTGTTGTTGTGAGGTATTGAAGTTTGGTTTGTTTTTAGTTTTTTGGTTTGTGTTTTTAGTATTATTGAGGGGTGTTTTTTTTTAATCTTTTTTGTTTAGTGTGGTTGTGTTCTGAGTTTTTTTAATTTTTTTTTGTGTCGGTTTTGGGTGTTGGTTGCATAGGGTTTTTTCGTGGGTTTGTGTTTTTTTGTTTTTGTTTTATTTTTTTTATTAAGGAATTTGATTGCACAAGGGGCCTGGTGTGTGTTTACTACCCCCCCCAGCCCCCACGAGACTGTATCCCCCCCCCCCCCACCCCCCCCCCCCCCTCCCCACCCCCCCCCCCCCCCCCCACCCATTCCCCCCCCTCGCAAGTGTGCCAGCCCACCGCCCCCCGCCCCCACCACCCCCCCCCCCCCCACCCGCCCCCGTCGTTTGTTTTGTTTTTTTTTTATTTTTTTTGTGTATGGGTGTTTTTTCTTTATTATATTTTTTTTTTTTTGTTTTTTTTTGTTTACCCCCGCCACAGCCAGCACACACCAACGCCCCACCACCTCGCAAACACCCAGGCCCCCCCATCCCATCCCCCCCCCCCCCCCCCCAGACCAGCCCCCCCCCCCCACGCCCCACCCGCGCCACCCACCCCCCGCATCAACCCCACCCCCCACCCCAGCCGTCCCCCAACCCACGCGCCCCCCCCCGCCCACCCCAATCCTCCAACCCAACTACCACTTTTACTGACCCTGGTTTATTTTTTGTTGGCTTGTTATTTTGTTGGGTTCTTATTCGTGTTCTTATGTTTTTTTTGTGTTTATTTTATATTGAGGTTTTTTTTTTTTTTTTTTTTTTTTTTTCTTTGTTTTGCTTCTTTTTTTGTTTGTTATTTTTTGTCGTGGTCTTTTTTTTTTTGTGCTCTTCATGTTTTATCATTTTCTCATATGTTTTTTTTTAGTTTTTTTCTTCTATCATGCCCCCCCCACCCTCCAACCCTCTCCACCCAACCCCCCCCGGTTCCGCCCCCCGACCCCCCCCCCCCCGGTCTTTGTGTAATTGGTTTTTGGATTTATTTTTTTAGTTTCCACCTAGCCCCAGCCCGCCTCCTTTTTGTTTAATTTTTTTTTTTGGTCTGGTTTATTTTTTGCACCCCCCCCACCCCCCCTCCCCCCCCTTTTGGCCCCCCCCCCCCCCCCCCCCCCCCCCCCCACCCCCCCTCCCCCACCCCCCCCCACCCCTTTTTTCTTTTTGTTTTCTTTTTTTTTTGTTGTTTTTTTTTTTCTTCCCCCATCCCCCCCCCCCCCCCCCCCCCCCCCCCCCCTACCTCCCCCCCCCTTATCTTTGTTTTTTGTGGTTGTTTTGTTTTTTGTTATTTTATTTTATTTTTTCTTTTGTCTTTTTTTTTTAGTTTTGTTTTTACAATTTTAGAATTCTCTTAGTTCCCTTTATCGTTTTTTCTGGCTCTGGTTTTTTTTGAATTTCTTTTATCTTGTTTGTACTGTGGATTATTTACTGTTTATTAAATAATGTAATCTAATAGAATTAAATGTAAATTAAAGTTAAATAAAACAATTAGTGATCACGAAAAGACAAACGAACATCATGAACGTTTTTTTTTTTATTATTCCCCGCGCTGCGTCACTTCCTGTGAGCGCGTTTTGATCACTTCCGTTTTAAGGAGACTGTCATGGCGGCGCCCATAGCGGTACACCTAGAGTTCGGGTTTGTACTGTTTTATTGCCTTCGGCACCCGGTTTCAGTTCGTTTGTTTGTTGCTTTGTATCACGTGACATGTTGTTTGTGACTTATTTGACACGTTAACACTTTTATCGCACTTTTATAAGCGAATGTTTATTTCAGTTCAAATGTGTTTTGAGAAATTCGCGTCCTGCTGCTGCTGATGTCACAATCACAAGCAGAACCAGGATCAGGATCAGAACCAGGATCAGGATCAGAACCAGAACCAGAACCAGGATCAGTGTGTTGACTCACACAAGAGATTTGGTTCCAGCTGTTTGTTACTCAGAAGTACAGACATAAATAAGACTGTATTATACAAGACAATACAGATGTGATGCAATAAACAGAATGAGAATTAAATATAAATACAGAATATATAACAGATCAGTTCTGTGCATAAAGTGTGAGAGTGTAAATAACAATATTGTGCACTATTTTGTTTAGTACAATATCCAGCAGCAGTAGTGTGTAATATATACAGACGATGTGATGACTGACTCCTGATAATGCAGCACTTATAGATATGAAGCAGTGAATATAATGATGGTGAGGTGTTAATCAGGGTGATTGTCTGGGGTAAGTAACTGTCCCTGTGTCTGTAGCGCCTGAGAAAAGGGAGGAGCTGAAGGAGGTTGTGTCCAGGGTGTGAAGGGGCAGTAGTGATGTTTACTGCCCGGTTTCCGGTTCTTGTGTCGTACAAGTCCTGGGGGGTGGGCAGGGGGGCACCAGTTATTATTTCTGTTGTTTTTACTATGCGTTGCAGTCTGTTCCTGTCCTGTTTAGTTGCTGCACCAAACCAGATGGTGATGGATGTGAACAGGACAGATTCAATGACTGCAATGTAGTTAAACTTCCTTAATTAACATAGACAGTACATCCTCTGCAGGGTTTTACACATGTGGCTCTACATGTGAAGCTGCTGCCCAAACGACTCTCTTACTGAACCTGTAGTGCACTAGATAAGGTGCAGGACACATAGCGTTTATCTTAAATATTAAATCTGTAACATTTTCATGCCTTTTATAAGCAAATCATTTTAGTATTTAAAATATTATCATCAAAAATACATCTATACATTTGTGGAGTTTTGTTCTTTAATTCACTTCATAACTTCACTGAAACCCTGAAAGTATCAGTGCAATGTTTCTGATTCACTAACTGAAGAAAATGAGGGTAAAAAAACAAAGCAGTAAGAAACTAGAGCAAGTGAAAATAAAGTAAGAAGTAAATGGAGAAAAAGGAGAACAGGATTAAACGAGCGGCTGCTAGAGGTTTTAATAAACTCCATATTTAAGTTGTTTTAGAGGATAATACTCAGGTTTCTAATGGAGCCGTTATCACCATATTATCCTCAGTGTGTTGAGGATACGTTACGGTGAAAATTCCAGGCAAAATGAGTCCTATTTACTTCTAAACATTTGTTTGTTCTTTCTTTTCTCTTTCTTTCCTTCTGAACTTCCTCCCAAATCTCTGCTCTTTCTTCTTTCCCTTTCCTTCCCTTCTTTTGAGCTGCATATTAAACACTACAAGATAGATATATAGAATAGAAATATTTCAGTTCATTTAGAAATGGAGGTTGCAGATTAAACGTACGCATTGTCTGGAGTTTTAAATAATTACAAGGTTTAAATCATCGTCTGTCTTTAAGTTTATTACATTTAGTGAATAAAAGCTGAGACTCTGGTGAACAAGTCCGCAGCCTGAGATCACGCGCGTTGTAGAAAGTTAACGCTTGGCATCATATAAAAGTCCTTTCGGCTTTTAAGTTAAAGCGGAATGGCGGCTCATTGTGTGTGTTTAAAAGAGCGATGGTGTGTGTGAGCGGCCTGACTGAGCCTCTCCGACTCTCTGTGCTGCTGGAGCTCGGGCCAGCGGCCAAAAGCCGAGGATCTGGAGGACAACTGGGCTTTCTGCAGGAGATGTGAGCGCTCTTTATGGAGCCTGCACCTGCTGCTGCATCTCCCTCAGCGTCACGCTGCTTCACTAACATCAACACCGCCTCGCATTCAGACGCTCGCTTTACACCACCACTCCACGCAGGTCAGGCGTGTTTGATTAGATCAAAGCCCCGTGTGTAGAATAAGCAGCATTTCATCCTGGTTTTACTTTTAGAGGAAACCTGTAGATTTGTTACAATCCCACAGCTCCTGGATTTTACATTTCACTCAGTTTAACACTGATGCTTCACAACTGCCTTAAATTTTTTTTTCAAATATTTCCAAATTAAAGAAAATAAATGATCAAAAAGATCATTGTCAGTAAAAGGAAGGGACTAAATTAATCCCAGCTTCACCGATTTAATGAGCCAGGTTAAATAAATTCCCTGTAATTTGATGCTTTTCTGTCGTTTCACTGCCTTCGTATAAGTTCACATGGGCTTTGTTTATCTGTTGATCTGTTTATCTGTTAATCATTAGATTGTATCTGAATGAGGTTTTTATTTGTTTGGCTTGTGCATCAGTGATCTGAGGTTCTTTCTCTTTTAGTAACTCGCTGTGGAGTGTGAAAGAGTTTTGGGAGTCAAAGAGTCATCTGTCTGATTCTATCTGAGTCAAATCTCTGACTCCCTAAAGTGATTTATCAGACAGATGCATTTATACTTGTGTAGCCTTGTGACTTTGGGATGTGAATAAACGGTGGAATCAGAGTGTGTAGGTATTACTATATATTACGTTCTACATTGTTATGGAACACGTCTGAGGAGCAGAGCTTACTGTGGTCTGACTGCGGAGACAAACGAGCCTCTTGATGACCGAGACAAGGGAACGTGGACGAGAGAAAGTGCTGCGTTTTGTTACATAGCTTTGTTCTAGATAGTCTGAGCGAGTCTCCGAGGGAGAACTGATCTGTTTTCATGTGCAGCTTTAATTTACAACAAAATCACTTCTGTTTATTCCACAGCTTTGTTGAATGCTGGACTCTGATTGGCCACAAGGTGTCAATAGTTTTAGTATTTTTGTAAATTGTGTATTGTGTATAAAAGTAGTCTCCAGTGTCACTTAGTAAAAGTCAGAGGTGAAGCTGCTGTTAAAGCTTGTACACGGTGGATGCTTATTTACCTACTTATTTATTCATTTTGCTAAACGTGTGCGATGGATGAAGATGAATACATTAAATATCCATCAGAAACATTTCTTCTGCTTTGTTTCCTCTTTCAGAGGAGGAGCTGAACTGCTGTTTGATGGAGTCAAGGATCACCATGTGACACTTCCCAGCCAATCAGAGCCCTGTGAGTACACTCAGCGTGTGTGTGTGTGGTTTGTGTGTGTGTGTGTGTGTGTGTGTGTGTGTGTGGTTTGTGTGTGTGTGTGTTTGTGTGTGTGTGTGTGTGTGTGTGTGTGTGTGTGTGGTTTGTGTGTGTGTGTGTGTGTGTGTGTGGTTTGTGTGTGTGTGTGTGTGATGGTGATATGACGACATAATAGTGATAAAACACACTTAGAGCTGGTGTTGATGTTGAAAGTTTGAATTCTGAGGCAAAAAAAATGAACCAAAACTTTTAAAGGATTTGTTTTAATTTTTTTATTAAATATTTAGTCTTTTATCTTTATTTGTTTATTGCATAATATATCCATCCTAAATCACACATATATGTGTATATAAGATTATTTATAAAACATAAACGCAGAGACTTCGGTGTAAAAAAACGATTTGACTCTTTGTGATGTCACAAAATGTGCTCATATTCATTCAGCCAATCACGACTCGTATGCAAATTACTACAGGATGATAGGCTAGAAAGTTTAAGCTACAGAAAAGATGAACGTTAGCGGTGAACAGATGGTGGTTGTCATGGTAGCATGACATGTGTATATATACGTATATCGTTAGTGGGCATAGTGGGGGTCCTGATTTGCATACCCATGTATATTCATAGAGTGTTGAATTTTTAATGAGACTGAAGAAAAATGGGCGTCTTCCTGAATGGTTCCCTGGATAGTTAAAGGTTCTTGGCTTGCTACAAGGGTTCTACATGGAACCTTTTTTTTTTTTTTTTTTTTTTAAATGAGTTCTGCCTCTGACAGACGAGGGGAAGAAGAGAAAAGAGCCGTACAGAGAGCTGGATTAATAAGAGTTTGGAGATGTTTTCTCGTTTTCATTGATATTAATTTCTTTATTAATGTGTTGATGTGTTATTAACGTCCCTCAGTCGTTTTTAGGGAACCTTGTTGGGAAAGAAAGTTTCTTAAATGTTCCTTTGACAGTTAATTGTTCTAGATCTGAACAAAAAGTCCTCCAGAGAACTTTGATTGGTTTACAGAGGATAGTTTAATAGGAAGACGGTAAACGATCGATTAATGTATGAATGACATCACGGCACTGCTGAATTCTGGACTGTGATCGCCGTACAGAGTGCGGCGCTGCCGCAAGTCACCGTCTGTGGTGTAAGAGGAATAAAGCGCTGTTGCAGGAATGAGGTAAAGGCGAGGGAACAAAGCAAGCACGAGTAATAACCGAGAGCCGTATCGAACCTCCTCGTACCTTCAGAAGTGACTTTCCCTCTTTGTCTCCGAATCAATTCGTGACTATTCTCATTATCGACAACTTAATTAGCTCCATACATCTCGCCCCGTGCCTGTCCCTCAGGCGGAGGCAGGAACACGCTGGTTTAGAGGAAGCCTTCTCGTGCTTCTTGGATTTACCCCAGAACATAAATGTTAGATTTATTTAGAAAAAGTTTGTGCGTCATGTGGAGAAAATCAGACATTCGTTTATCGCAATAAACTTTCCGTAAACCGTATCATGCCGTTTATTTCTGCAGGTTCATTTACTTATACTTTATTAACGTTGGCTTTAAAGTACGAAAAAAAAACTAGCAATGAAAATAAGAGACACAAAAAATCAAACCTTCGTTTTGTTAGTTTATTTGTATAACTTTTTTTTATTTGTTTTTAAGTCTTTTACTATTCCATGTCACTCACATTAAATCAGCCTCCAATAGAACTTTAATTAATTAGTTATTAAATTAATTACGCTTGTATATAATTAAATAAATAATTAATTGTTTTTTTTTTTTAAAAACAATTATTCAAATTCAACCCTTTTTACAAATCCCAACCTTCACAGTGTATCACATAAAGTGACAGTTTATCATGATATCGTTATCATTTCGTCGTTAAACCTCTCCGCTCTAATCCCGAAGAATCTCCTCTCTTTCTTTTCTCTTCTCCTTCACTTTCATTTAAACAACAATAGAGCTGAACCCTGTGTCCATCCTCCTCCTCCTCCTCCTCCTCCTCCTCCTTCTCGTCCACCAACATCTGTGAGCCTCCTCAGCCTCTGCCATTCTCTCTCTAACTGCTCCATTATGGAGGCTCTTTCACTTGTAAATATGGTCAGTGATATTGTCGATGGGTCTTTTATGCCCAGTGCCGGGGTCACACTGAAGGTATGGAGCGGGGTAGGGGTTTGGGGAGGGAGGCCTGCCTGAGGCGGGAGGGATGACGTTTACAAAGGCCCGAGTGCTGTCGGTTTTGTGTGCAGTCATTTTTTTTGGGTGGGTGGAGGGGGTGTTGTGCTGTTCTTCTTTTGAAAGAAGGATCTCACTCTCAGTGTCTCTCAGATTCCTGCAGGCTTCATGGTGGGACTCGGGGTGAAAGTGGTGTCGAGGGTGAAGAGAATGAGGGCATTGACATTAGGCCATGACTCGGTACAAGGGAGGTCTCGATAACAGCTTAAATACCAGAACATTTGTTATACCTGAAGATCAGAGTTTTTACACCACAGCTGTTTCTCTGGAACCTTGAGAGGAACCGGACTGAAAAGAGAACCTCATCCTCATCTGGGTGACACCAGAGAGTGGGACTATAAAGCATTCTAAACACCAGAGAGTGGGATTATAAATCATTATAAACACCAGAGAGTGGGACTATAAAGCATTCTAAACACCAGAGAGTGGGATTATAAATCATTATAAAAACTGAGAGTGGGATTATAAATCATTATAAACACTGAAAGTGGGATTATAAATCATTATAAACACTGAGAGTGGGACTATAAAGCATTATAAACACCAGAGAGTGGGACTATAAAGCATTATAAACACCAGAGAGTGGGATTATAAATCATTATAAACACTGAGAGTGGGATTATAAATCATTATAAACACTAACAGTGGGATTATAAATCATTATAAACACTGAGTGGGATTATAAATCATTATAAACACTGAGTGGGATTATAAATCATTATTAACCCTGAGAGTGGGATTATAAATCATTATAAACACAGAGAGTAGGATTATAAATCATTATAAACACTGAGAGTAGGATTATAAATCATTATAAACACAGAGAGTGGGATTATAAATCATTATAAACACAGAGAGTGGGATTATAAATCATTATAAACACAGAGAGTGGGATTATAAATAATTATAAACACAGTGAGTGGGATTATACATCATTATAAACCCTGAGAGTGTGATTATAAATCATTATAAACACTGAAAGTGGGATTATAAATCATTATAAACACTGAGAGTGGGATTATAAATCATTATAAACCCTGAGAGTGTGATTATAAATCATTATAAACACTGAAAGTGGGATTATAAATAATGTCCTTTTTACAGCTTTGAGCAATATATTACTTTCTAAGTTAAATTGAGCTGCCTTTAGTTCTTTAGTAATGCTTTACATGGAGCTTCTGAGATGTTGATGTAAGGAGTCACCAGAGTCAGTGCTGTGGGAATGGCAGGCCAGATTAGACTGGATCAGATGTTAGATTAGATTTAAGGGTTTGACATAAAGCTCACAGTCATTTTTGTTCTACAGGTCTTTCTGAGTGTTCTGTTTATTTAGCTGTTACACAGATTGTGTGTAAAGTCAGGAAAATGTTTGCACGTATGTGTGTGTGTGTGTGTGTGTGTGTGTGTGTGTGTGTGTGCATGCGTGCGTGCGTGTGTGTGTGCGTGCACATAGCCTTTTTCCCTCCAAACACACTGAGTCTACAACATTCAGAGGTGTGTGTGTGTTTTACCAGACCTCCAAAACTCCATAAAACAACAGGAGCAAAACAGCAGCGAGGTCATCGCCATGACGCTGAAGTTTCCACGACAACTGGACCACAAAAGTGAACCCTGAGAGGGAATGTGGTCCTTTCTGAGACCAGAAAATGACCTTGAGTCTTCTCTGTCTATATATGTATATATGTGTTGTCTGTGTGTGTGTGTGTGTGTGTGTGTGTGTGTGTGTGTGTGTTTGTGTGTGTGTGTGTGTGTGTGTGTGTGTGTGTGTGTGTGTGTGTGTGTGTGTGTGTGTGTGTGTGTGTGAGAGAGAGAATGAGAGTCAAACATCTCACTCACTCGGTGTCATGGACGACTGATTGTGATAAATCAGCGAAATTTCTGTTTTATATTCCAAATCCTTAAGTGATTGATGAGCTCACACACACACACAAACAAACAAACACACACACACACTATTGTCACAGACGTCTCTCTTATCGCTATCAGGATGAATGACGTCAGCTCCTCCCACCCGGAGACCGTAACAACAATGCCGACCATTGTGCATAACCGTACCACCTAAATATCGTGCTTAGCCGCCACGCTACACGCTACACGCCTTCGTCCTTCTCCTTAGCCGCTATCCCAGCATGCACTAGTGATGGCTGCTGTGGTGCAGACTGCTCCCTTTTCCCCTCCTCCTCATCCTCTCTACTCCTTTTTTTAACGAGCGTAAAAGCAGTATTGATGAAGGTGTAGGAATCTCTGCACAGTTTGTAGGACACGCCCTCACTCTCCTTTTTATTAAAACTCGCCCCAGTGGACGAATGATGAGCTCCAAAGTGATTGCTTCTGTTTTTAGCCTCATGCTCTCAGAGCTCGTCGATATTCATTGCCTGGACGCTGCACCAAGGCAGACATCACTCTTCAGTATGGACGCCGGGGCGCGAGTCGGACGGCCTGCGAGGTAACGGCGATCGTTACACGGCCGAGGAGCTTGACAGCGATCCAATTAACCTGAAACAGCCTCCATCGCTCGCCTGCTGCCTTTCACAGTGAGAGTGAAGGAGCGCGTCGCTCGCATGCTGATGCTGACGCTCTGAAACCCAGCGAGCGCTTACCGACGTTCCTCTCGGATCTGTTTACACTCACTACTGCAGCACCATGGCCGACTCGCTCAAACTCCGCTGGAGCGTCATCGTGTCCCGTATCTCATGTCCCACGTCTCCTCCAGCACTCGCTGCACCCCACCCCAACTCCCCCACACCGTGTTCCCCGTGTCTGAGTCACTGCGGAGGTTTCACTGATCTCACGGGACACGACGCACCACGAGGAACGAGACGACGCGGCCCGGGCTGCTGATAGAGAATAAATACAAAAAGAGAGGAAAGAAGGAGAGACGAATCAGAGTGGAATGAGAGGAGTGAAGGAAGAGAAACATAGGAAAGAAGGACAATGAGTAGGGAGGGAAAGAAAGAGAAAAAAGAAGGAGGTGAAAGATGATTAATGGAAGGACAAAAAGGTGGAAGAAAGCCAGAGAGAGAATGGAAAGAAAGGAAAATGGAAAGGAAAGAATGAAGTAAATTGAAACAAGGAACTAGATAAATGAAGGAGAACATGCGAGGAAGGGAAGGAACAAATGGAAGGAAGGGATGCACATAGGGAGAAAAGAAGGATGAACAAATATATAGTGAGGTAGGAGGAAAAGAAAGACAAAAGCAGAGAGGAAAAGGCGGGAAGAGAGAAGGAAGTGAAAGATAAGAAAAAGGAAGGATAAAAAAGATGGAAGAAAGCGGTATCGTGAAGGGGAAAGCAGAGAAGTATGGAAAGAAGGAAGAAAGAAGAGAAAATAAAAAAAAGAGAGAATAGAAGGAAGAAATGGAAGGATGAAGGAAACAACGGAACGAATAAAGTAAAGATATGAGGAATAAAAAAGGAAGAAGGGAATTCAAATCTAATGACATGAAATACAGCAGCATTGTGTGTAATAAAACTTATTATTATTATTGTTGTTGTTGTTGTTGTTGTTGTTGTTGTTGTTTCTGACCGAAAGCTCTGTCTGTGCTTTACACCGTGTGTTTATCTCACACGTCTTCTCTCACCCTGAGGTTCTTCTGCTGGTTCCTCGTGTGTCACACGGATGTCTGGAGTTTTGGGTTTTTTTATTTAGTGCTGTTTCTCTCCTCAGACCAGAGGAGCTTCTGTCTGATGTTTAGGTGTTCCTGCTCCTCTCCCTTCATCACCCCTGTATTAAGGAGGAAAGTGGTTCAGTCCTGTAATGGAGGCTGATGATGCTGTGTTGATGTTGCTGGACCACAGATGCTGTGTGTTCTGTCACTGTTCACCGTATAGTCTCACACACACACACACACACACACACACACACACACACAATGTCGCAGTTTAACGTCCCCGGACCGTTCCATTTGAAGCTCAGTGTTTTCTCGCTTGTCTGTGTGTCTTTATGAAGTGATGAATTAAATGGTGTGATTAAAACGACGACGCCGCTTTACACACACCGACCCTCTGTTTCATCGGAGCTCCAACATGGGGAGCGTTTAACGTTTACATCCATCAATCATCCTGCTCTTCTCCACATTTCCACGCCGTACAGACGCCACATTACCGAGACATCGTGTTCCCAAAAACATCTGTTTTCTCCGTCCTTTTTGTGTCCGCCGTCGCTGGCCATCCGGAAACTAAACTATAGGCCTCGCGTTTTCGTTCGAATCGGTGTTTTGCGGCGTGGCGCAGTATTTTAATGCTTTCCTTTTCCATACATCAGCCCTCCTCCCTCCCTCCCGCCTGCCCCACCCTCCCACTGTCGCGCCACTTCGACCGATTCTGTCTCTCCCTGCACTTCGACCTCTAACCTTTGACCCTTTGTGGCTCTTTTGCAGGGGACTTGAAGCAGCTGCTAGTGTGGATTCAGGAGAACCTGCTGAAGGAGAGGCCCGAGCTCTTTGTGCAGGGAGATTCTGTGTAAGCGTACACACACACACACACACACACACACACACACACGCACATATCGGCTTTGCCGGAGAACGAATAAAATAACACACTTAATGACTATATTAGATTTTGAAATGTTACACGAATGTTATATTAATGTTATTTTAAGGTTATATTAAGGTTCTGCTTGTTTTAGAGATTATTACAGATTACTAGCATTCGGTTTAAAGCTACATTCATGACAATTTGATGACATTTCCAGCTGTTTTGCAGTTCGAACATGACGGATGTGTCGCCATATCGCTTTTTCACTACGCCGCACTACAATCGCTCTACGTTTTACATAATTAATGCAGACATCCATCCATCACCTTTGTGGGATGATTTCATCTTTTATACAGCGGCGTATAGATTTTGCAACATGGCAGAAATTCATTCGCTGAACTTTAATCCTGCGCATGACCGAGCCTCAGACGTGCGGACGGCGTCACGCCGTTGTCTGATATTATTGTTTATTACGGTATTATTACGCTAGCACTCCATCAGATTATTAATAATGATCAAAGTAAATGATTTAAATGTGTAAACGTGTTCCGTATTATACAGGATGTATGTTTTAGTCCACTTTAGGACACGTTTTTTTTTTTTATTAATGTTCAATTATTTGTAATATTATGGAATTTAAACTGAAATCTAATTTCTCAGTTTGTAGTGAATAATAATTGAATAATTCTGATGGCTCGAAAAGATGAAAGTGTTTAATGTGAAATGACGTAAGAATGAGATGAACAGCATCACGTCTACAGAAGGATATCGTTATACATATCATCGCCGTAGGAGACGACGAGCCTCCGTAGGAAGCCGCACCTCAGCTGTACTTTGTCCTGTTTCAGTAAACGATTTATTAAAGCTGACGAGCGAATGTTTGATCCTTCAGATCATTTGTGATTTTTTTTCTCTCTTTATCTATTGACATGTTGTATAAATTGTGGTGAAGCTGCTTTACGTCGATGTTATCAGTGAACGAGGAAATGTCTCTGTTTTCTCTTGCACAGGAGACCCGGCATTCTCGTATTGATCAACGATGCGGACTGGGAACTGATGGTGAGATGTGTGTGTTTGTGTGTGTCTGTGTGTGTGTTTGTGTGTGTTTGTGTCTGTGTGTGTGTTTGTGTGTGTGTGTGTGTGTGTGTGTGTGTGTGTGTGTGTGTGTGTGTGTGTGTGAGAGAGAGAGAGAGAGAGAGAGAGAGAGAGAGAGAGAGAGAGAGAGAGAGAGAGATCAAATCAGTCCACTTCCTCTGTTTTAATGACTTGCTCATTTTTCTGGGCCGTGTGTCACTTCCTTTTTCCGTCTGTCTGATGTGCAGGACGCCGCTGCAGGTCAGTCGTTCAGGCAGAACCACATATTGGCATCTACTTGTAATTTACACAAACACGGTCAATGAGGGAAACGTCGATGTCTTGAGGACTGTCGATGATGGTCTAAAACCCACAAATCAAGCACTGATTTAAACTTGGGTATCGGGTCGCTCCTTTTTACGGCTTTAACATAAATCTGGACTGTAATAGCTTTTAGCTCGGCCCCTCGTCTCCTGCGCACGCTAATAAACATCGAACGAGCGATTTGCTTTTTAAGGCCCTTTTCAAGAAATATTTGCCACGGATCATTACAGCTAATGGTGGTGTTTTGTGTTTGTGTGTGTGTGTGTGTGTTTGTGTTTTTGTGTGTGTGTGTGTGTTTGTTTTTTTTTGTTCAGTGAATAACTGGAAATCATAATTGTTTGAACTGTGTGTGTGTGTGTGTGTGTGTGTGTGTGTGTGTGTGTAGGGTGAGTTGGAGTACCAGCTTCAGGACCAGGACAATATCGTTTTCATCTCCACACTTCATGGAGGTTAACAGACTCTAAACATTCTCACACACAGACACACACACACAGACACACACACACAGACAGTCACACACACACACACACACACACACACACAGACAGACACACAGACACACACGCACACATACATACACACCATATATCCATGCCTTTATTCTCGATGCTCTTCGCTACCCATCCTCCATCCTCCAACCTCTCGACCAATCCAGTGAGCACGTCTTGAGTTGTTTTGATTCTTTAGCCCAATAAAACGGGCCGTCAGTGGAACACGGGTTGAGACAGGATGGTCTCGGCCCTCTACCTGCCCCTCGGTTCGATGGAAGGGGTCACAACTGGCGCATTCAGAGGTCATTCCGTCTAGCCGACGTGCAGATGGATTCTCCAGAGACGTTCAGCAATCACTCACACTCTCGCTGCCAAACAGCAAAATTTCCATTTCATTTATTTACGTCTGGACATCACGGTTTTTTTCTTTTCTCGTGAATAAATAAATATGATTTTTAGTATTTATAGAATGGTATTTTTTTCTATACAGAAATGCAATTTTTTTTGTTGAAGTAAAACAGAAATTTTTAATAAATGCCTCGTTGATGCTGAGGTTCTTGGAAAAAGTCAAATATAAAAGCTTAAGTCTAAAACATTTCATTTGGTGTCGTAGCTTCGATTTCTGCCTCGACTCGTCCGTGTCACCTTGACATTTTATCTGCTTTTATTTTTTAAAGAAGAAAATGATATGACCTAATCTCTATGTGAGGCTGCTGTATAGTGAAGCTTCAGATCAGGAGCTTTTTTGAGTGTTGAGCTTTTTTTCGAGTGCGAGTGCCTTGTGTCATGTTTCGCTAAATAAATAAATTAATTAATAAATAAATAAATAAATGGATTTATATATTTATGAACTGACCAATCACCCAGCGTTGCTTTAACAATATAATTAAATAAGTGTGGATTTATTCTATAGATATTTTAAATTTTATTTAATGAATAATATATATATATAAAATGTTTTTTTTTACATGTAATATTTAGTTTTAATATAATTTACTAAAGTATATTTTTCATCTATTTTCTGTTATTTAATCTCACACATACGGAGGTGGTTTACACGAGGAATCCGCTTCCAATCACTCCCTGATCTTACACTTCTGATTTCATCCCTTCTTTGGATAACGTAGCATTAATCCAGTGTTTTATATGTTCACCACAGAGCCTTTAAATCTTTTTTTTTTTTGGTTAGGAGCGTGGCAGGCCTGATTTACATCTCCACATCCTACAGAAACAATAGCAGTAAACAGTGCATGGTCTTTTTTGTTGCAGATTGATTTTGATCCTACTTTAAGACCCATTTCCTGATCCTGGGGTCCCCTGGAATATTCATTAGGGGTGAATCCGCGGGATCCACTGAAGAGTCGATTTGCAACGGAAAACTGTATGATAATAGTGTAGCCTAACTATAATACAAATGCTAATGAGCTGGAGGGAGGGAGAGAAAACACCCCTGTGTGTGTGTGTGTGTGTGTGTGTGTGTGTGTGTGTGTGTGTGTGTGTGTGTGTGTG
Organism: Tachysurus fulvidraco; assembly: GCF_022655615.1. Classification (NCBI taxonomy): domain Eukaryota; kingdom Metazoa; phylum Chordata; class Actinopteri; order Siluriformes; family Bagridae; genus Tachysurus; species Tachysurus fulvidraco. The sequence goes on from NC_062537.1 coordinate 21,156,475, forward strand.
TGTGTGTGTGTGTGTGTGCACAGGCAGATGAAGAGAGTAAACATTGTTCTCCTGCGGCGTGACCTGTCAGGGAGGTCAGGAGTTAAAATGGCGGCTGATTATTAGAGCCAGTTCCTTTTATGACTTTTATAGCGAGGATTTAATAGTAAACACTGTTTTTTTTTTTACTTTTAGCATTTTATTTTCAAACCAAAGGCCATATTATAACACAAAAAAAACTGATATAAAATATGTCCAGGTTGAAGCTTCATCCAGCAGCTTGGAGGATGAGGAACGTCTTTGCAGAAAGTAATCTCCATCCGTGGACTAAAACCGTAGCTGGACATCATATCACTCAGTCACTGATATGTGACAATAATCGTTAACCGTTTCTAATCTTGGTTTTGTTTTCTATTGCAAATAATTATCTTAAACATCTTCTAGCCTTGACTGTAAGTTTATGGTCCTGGAGAAACGTCGTTTCATTTCACTGTGCACTACAACAGCTATACGGTCGAAATGACAATAAAAGCTTCTTTACTTGACTTGATGATCTAAGATGGCTTGAGGGAGTCCAGTTCTGACCAGCCTACATATCTGAGCTGCTTAAACATTCTGGTCATGCAGGAAGCTGAATGGTGTCTGCGGCCCGCTAGCCTATAGCATCAACCATGAACATGAGGAGAACATACACATCTACAGGACTCTGGGCTTCTCAAGTGAGATCCAAGTACCATTAGGGGTCCATGAAACATACCCATACAGTGGACACTGTACAATAGCTGAGATCATCCACTGGTGTTGTTAGAGATCTTAATTAATTTTACGTTTGATTTAAATTGGTTTAAAAAATTATGCCATGTTGCAGGTATTTTATTAAATCTAAAAACATTTTAATGGATTTTTAATATTATACAATATGTATTGAATATTTAGGTGAAATCTTTAGGAATAGTACATTTGAATGACTCCACAAAAAATAAAGTCTACTGTACACACATTCTAAAACATTTTAAAACTTCACCATGTTTATAACAATATATTTTATTCTAAAAATCTATTTTACTCTAGTGAGATTAGATGTTGCTCTTACAACCTTATAATAATACAAAATCATTTTACAGTCAGCAGCATATATATATTACTCACACACACACACACATATACAGTATATATTACTTACACACACATATATTACTTACACACACACACACACACACATATATATATATTACTTACACACACACACACACACACACACACACACACACACATATATATATATATATATATATATATATATATATATATATATATATATATATATATATATATATATATATATATTACTTACACACACATATATATTACTTACACACACATATATATTACTTACACACATATATATAGGCTTTGGATAGAACCGATGTGTAGTTTATTGATTAACTCAGTGTAATAAACTATGACGTCACTGGATGATTACGTCATACCTGTAATATATACACTATATAGGCTTCTCGCTATATAGGACATGGGACGTTTCCTCTAAACTATAATTAGCCCTCAAGATTTCTCAGCCTAGTTTTCTTCAGCAATCGTAGGCCATGTTTGCTGCTTCTTCTGGATGGTGGTTCAGTCCTGATTCAGTCTGAAGATATTTATATTTTAGGGTCAAAACTGTAAGGCGGCAAAAATGATGTGAAATGAGATGAAAGGCGGCGGCGCGCGAGATCAAAATGGCGGGAGAGAGATAAAGCCATATAACGTGTGTGTGATGGGTTATAACAGTAAGCATTGAGAATAGAGTCAGTGCTCAATGTACAAGTTCATTGAAATCAGACGGTATTTTAAATGGTTTGTTCAGTAAAATGAAGTGTTTTCTTCTCTCTTCCCATCGGTGCCTTTCATGTCAACATCAAGGCCTTGGACTGAAATGAACTCACTTTAACATCAGGTCATATGTTCTAATAACTCCTTATACAAATCATTTAGAGTTTTACATACGTTATTACAGATTGGGTTTAGCTAAGCTTTATATTCCGTTTGGTTTTTATGGTTTAAAATTGAATCTTAATTCAAGTCCATTTGTGTTTTATTTTTAGATGAAGAAATCTTTTCATCTTTTCATTATTTTCATTTTTAGATGAAGAAATGAGTTTGTTTCCCGTCACAGAGTAATAGATTTTGGATATTCGTTTCCTCGAATCATTTCAACCAGACAGATGAATATACAGATAGACCTTCTCTTACAGGTGCCAGGGTTGGTTTGTTTAGGAGGAAACACGTTTATGTTGTATCGTAGATGACGGTGTTTGTCTCAATATTCAATGAAATAATATTCTTTTATAAAAATTATAATGATATACGTCCACTATTCATGTTTCAGTCAATATTCCCCTGTTCACCTGAAATAAACCTGATTAACTTAACTCATATATATATATATATATATATATATCATATTAACTCATATTAATAGGTATAGATATAGATAGAATTCGCATATCTAATAGTAATATATAGATATAGATAGATAGAGCATAACTCATATTAATAAACCATAACGAATACATGTACAGGTCTGTGTCGCCTATAGGCTGGTTTTACCTTTACAAATGACAATTACAGTTTAAATAGAGTGGTATTATTTTTAGTATTTACACAGGACACTGTACATTTAATAGACGCCTATGTATATAATAGAACCTAACTTACATAAGCCAATTACAGGTACAACACATGCACTTTCCCAGGTAAAACTTTCACACCAAAGACACTAGAGATATCCAAAGGGACGCGGTAAACATCCTTTATTTCTGAGTGTACTATTTAGTACAGTACTGAGTGATTGGGACGCAGCCCGACTCGGAGCCTCTCAGGTTCATTAAAAAAACCCACCTTCTGCTGACTCCTCTGTCTCTCTCTCTCTCTCTCTCTCTCTCTCTCTCTCTCTCTCTCTCTCTCTCTCTCTCTCTCTCTCTCTGTTTCCCCCCCAAATTCCAGTGGATGATTGTTCAAACGCGTCACTGAGAACTCATTTGCAATGTAATTAGCAGTGTATTGATTTGGAGCCACTGGTGCTGACAGATTATCGGCACAATCAAGCGACACTGTGAGAATGAATATGAAATCCAGTCAGAATCAGACACTTTTCCCTCTGTGACTTACAGAAGAAGCCCGAGGCCCGAAACACACACATACACACAGTTATTGCCATTTTTCAGATATTTTTGAAACATATGAATCATTTTGTTTCAAACGAAACATTAAGCGGGACGTTAAATATTGCAGTAATCTTGTATTAGTGAGCTATAAAAACTTATACAACTTATTTAATCTAAAATGATTTATACCATGTTATGGAGACACCTTTTTAGAAAAAAAAAGGTTCTTCATGCATTACGAAATTACAGATTAGACACCACAGTTTGTTCTTTCCCACACGTGAGGCCTGTAGAGTCATTTCACAGCACATTTAAAGTTAATGTCCTCTTTTACTAACAGAATTAAAATAGTTAATAATTTGAATAAAATAGGCCTATACTTGTTGACCTCGACTGAATATTATTGTATGTAAATACTCACAAAATAGATGAAACGGAAGTATGTTTTATAATGTATTATGTATTTTTATTCTTACTTTACCCAAATTAGCTCATCAGTTAAAACCATACAGCAGTCAACTTCATTCCATAAAACATTTAAATAAATCATCCTTATTTTGGCCATCTTACCTTAATAAGGTCATTTTTAAAGCACACGAAAAAGTGAACAAGGCCTTCTTTTTTCAACCTTCGGAATAAACATAATGATCATAATGATGATGATGATGATAGTGATGATGAAGTCGATGAATCTCCAGCAACAGATGTCCAGGCACAATTCTTGGGTTGACTTTATATTTTACAAGAATTGCGTTTGGACAATCAGTCTCTGGGACTCGTCATAAAATACATTTCCTACAAAAAAATTTACACACACACACACACACACACACACACACACACACACACACACACACACACACACACACACACACACACACACACACACACGGGCGAGATTCTTCTGTTTAGACGCTTACGAACATACAGCAAAATTCAAATAAGCGCGTGTGAAGATTTCTTGTCCTTTTCATAATAACGAACAATTTCTGGAGTTTATTTCTGTATAAAACCCATTTGGTCTTCATTTAATTTAAGTAAATTCTATTTTCAAAAGTGAAGCCTAATATAAAGTGAATATAAAGCAGTAAAGCGCAATGCATGGTTAGATATTTGTCCATGTCATTTATATCTCAAAGCCCAAAATCCATATCGTGAGATTCTCCAGAAAGTAAGAGAAAGTTAACACTCCTGAAGGATGCTGCACTTCTCTAAATACAGAAGAGGCCTGTTGCACACGCTGTCCCGCTCAAACGGACGTCTAAAAATCCCCAAATGCGGCACAAGGCGTTAGAAGAAATGGTGCAAAGTTTGGTGTAAGTTATACCTAACCCTTTTCTTCCCCTTGCTCTATTAATTCATTACATTCCGCACATTTCCCTATGCAGCACTTAATCTCAGCAACAGCATTAAACATTCACTTTACAAACATCATACAAATTAATCGAGGTCCTTGTAGGATTTTTCCCCTCTTTTTTCAAAAGTCCAGATATTTGTAGAGCATGCATGCAGCTCCTCGCCATTTCTGCACCTGTAAAAAAGGTCGCACAGTCGCGCGCTTCCACGCCGCGTCAGAAGAAGAGGGGGAGGAGGGTTTCTTCTTCTTCTTCATCTTCTTCTTCTTCTTCTTCTTTTTCTTCTTCTTCAAACACCAACAAACTAAAGCGCAAAAAGAAAAAAATCCCTTACACTCCGATCGTATCTCATTGTATGTGTGCAGTGATGAGAAGGTACAGCTCTCTCTCTCTCTCTCTCTCTCTCTCTCTCTCTCTCTCTCTCTCTCTCTCTCTCTCTCAATCTCTCTGGATGTCCCTCCGCTTGTTTTTCCAAGGAGCTCGCGCGCTGTCCGTTATTCTCGCGCTCCGGCGAAAATGGCAAAAGAAGCGAAATCGCGAGCAGCAGCAACAGCAGCAGGAGGAGGAGGGAAAAGAGGGGAGGGCATAGTGAGGGGGGGGGTCTTTTTGGGCAGGTCAAAATGCACGCTCGCGCACGCACACTCACACTTACGCAAGCACACACACATACACAAACACAGACACACATACACACGCACACTATTAAAACGTCTCGATGGGACGATCCTTCCAGCGCGCATCTGCTTCTTCTTCGTCGTCGTCGTCGTCTTCCTTCTTCCTTTTTTTCACCCCTCCTTTCAGGAACATTGAATGTTTGCGCCACGGCGCAGCGCAGAGTGCGCACCGATCAGCGCGTGGTACCGGATTTGAATAAAACGCCGCGCGCGCTGTGATGAATGTCTATTGTGCTGGAGGAGTCATGAATCTCCACCGTCTCCTGCAAGCGAGTCTTAAAGACACAACGGCACCGTTTTCCTCCTCCCCGCCCCGAAGACACCGATTACAATCACAACACTGTTATGCATGAACACTGCCTTTTCTCTCTGTCTATTTTTTCCTTTTGCAAAGTCGGTGCAATGCTGTAACCCGGTACTGGCATCTGACGCGCGTGCTGGCTGTTATTTCAGATTAATTTATCCATCTTAAAAAAAATAGAAATCAAGTCAACAATGCGAGAACTATCTATGTTTATTGAAATATTTATGTGTTTGCGCGCGCGCGCGTGTGTGTGTGTGTGTGCGCGCGCGCGCGTGTGAGTTTGTGTGTGTGATATTACATGGAAAATATACCAATAAGTCCCCAATATTTCTATTTACTTGAATTTGATTTAGGTCTACTACAACAGACCAAACCTGAGTTTTATGGGTTTTCTTTATTTCCTGTCACTTTTGGCAATAGAATTATATGAAGGCATTTTCTGACTCTTTTTTTTTATAAGGGCAAGTGATAAGTATTGAGTATTTAACGGTTAAAAACAAGATTTCTTGAGTTTATATGCTCCATGCTTTCTAAACGTAAACACAGAAAAATCATTTGCAATAAACATGCATAATAATTAATGTACTTTTGCTCAGTTATACAGTGAAACTTTATTAGATCCTTATTGTTTCCATTTAAATATCAGTTAATTTAGATATCTAAACCATTACAGAATAAAAAATAAACTATGTTCGGACACCCTGCGGTCTCTAACAGTGTAATACTACTACTACTACTACTACTACTACTACTACTACTACTACTACTACTAATAATAATAATAATAATAATAATAATAATAATAATAATAATAATAGTACTTGTTTTGTGTTTGGTTAATAATTTCACACTAAATTCTGTGGAGTGACTCATGCACTCTGTGCTGCTTGTATTGTTTTGGGCCTAACTTTAAATCTTTACTTAAATAAATTTCTTTTTATAATTTTTGTTTTGTAATAAGTGTCCAGTTTGACAGAAGAAGCAGGCTGTGAGACACCGGGCTATAGAACCATTGTAATAATATTACAGTCCGACAAATAAAAAAATATATCCTGGAAAGTATTGCTGAAATAAACAGATGGATCGGTCGGGATATTTGTTAAAATAATTTCAGAAATTTAGTTTTCCGTTCTTAGATAATTTATTGCAGGTATTATATTTTAAACGGCAGTAAATTTGGGTTATTTGCCGTAATCATTTTAATGAGTGACATTATTCCAAAACAAAAAAGTAATGACGCATAGCTAGGATGTTTGTCTAATTAGGTTTGTCTTAAAACCAAACAAATACAAAATATTTAACGGAATAAAGAATAAAAAAAGGACCTTTCTCTCTTTAACGCGTCACGGTTGCGTCTCGCGCATCTTCGCACGCTGACTCTCTTTAATATACGGTGAGTTAATACACGCCTACTTGGCCACGCCCCTGCGTCTTAAAGAACCAAAAATCACAGGTCAATAAATAATAAGTACAGTAGCTGTATTAATTGTACGGTGGCATTTTTTTTCATTGACAGCTCATTCTTTGTATGATCAGTATTTAATCCTGTATTGAAGGTATATTTTCATATACTTTTAGAATGTTGATTAATTTTCTAGAACATCAGCTTTTACAGTAGCACAGGTTCATATTGCACTCACTTTGATACCTTTTACCTGATACCTAACTATTGCTTTTACAAAATCAGCTTAATCAGGTATACAGTACTCGCTCCACTGATAAACAGATAAAAAGTATGCTTATGTATGATGTGTAGAAGGAGTCTCCAGCACATTGTAACTGTCAGCGGTAAAGCTGGAACTTGAAATTGTCCCAAATCTCTCTCTCTCTCTCTCTCTCTCTCTCTCTCTCTCTCTCTCTCTCTCTCTCTCTCTCTCTCTCTCTCTCTCTCTCTCTCTCTCTCTCTCTCTCTCTCTCTGTGTGTGTGTGTGTGTGTGTGTGTGTGTGTGTGTGTGTGTGTGTGTGTGTGTGTGTGTGTGTGTGTGTGTCTGTCATAAGGCTTGAACTAAACACAAAAGATATTTCCTACAGTAGAAGGCCATGTGATTTGGACTGTAGCACACTCCATCATTCATCTCTTAAGTAGATGAGTTTTAACTTTTGCCTCCTCCTCCCTGTCCTCCTTCTCCTCCTCCTCTTCTGGTCCTTATGGTTCCCTGGCGTGTGCTATTCATTGCTCATTTCTATGAAAGAAAAAAGAGACTCTTACCACTTCCTCCTTTTCCCCGTCTGCCTTTTCACTGCCTCTTGACAGTGAGGATTTTAAGGAGATTCTTAATTAAGAAACCTCTTCTCTTCAAAAGGTGTCTATTAAACAACCCAACAGACAAACTATTTTCCAAATGTTACTGAAGGATGTGAAGAATTTCTAGGATGTGAAACATTTCTTTAGTTTATTAAGACACTAAACTAAAATATGATCACAGATTAAATGAACATGATTAATATAGTCCTGTAATTCAAACATCAGTTAAATATATACCATCATTTGGGAGAGTTTATTTTTTAATAAAACAGAAACCTAAACTGAACAACAGCCGTCATTTATTCTACAGTTAAATTCTGATTCAGTTTTCTTTCATGATCTATTTTCACCTAAAGATTTCCTACATTACTCTGAAGCCACAGGCAGATTTGCAGCCGTTACTATTGTCCTGTTAAGCCACAGATCTCTGTGAAAAGATGTAAAATAAGAGTCAACAGCAAATCATTTCTAAATTATATAAAGAATGGTATTTTATGGAGTAGGCTTATAACATGCGCTAAATGTATGTACACTTTATGTGAAGATAAAGGGCATAGTAAGTGAACTGGGATGCAGAGACACTTTTACAGCAGTATCTATGGGAGGTTGTACTGAATGAAAGGTTGTGAGCTCAAATCCCAGCATCACCAATATGCTTCTGCTGGGCCCTTGAGCAAAGCCCTGAACTCTCCAAATCCCTCAAAATGTTTCTATTTTTGCATTAAATTCTATTTAATACATAATTAATATTATCAGTGAAAAGTATAATCTTAGAAATACTGCACAAATTGTGTGATAATCTGCTCTGTGTGACAAATCTCAAACTCACCTTGGAATTATGCAGATTAAATATTTAAGATACTGATTAATTCTTTATTTTGTTTTACATTTTTCAAAATATATGTTCCCTGTATTTTCTCTTTAATTTAGTCTTTTCCAGTGTCTACCCATCATCCAGGACGGCCTCTATCACAGGGACGCCAATAACTGGAGAGGGTGAAGACTATCAGCGGCTTCTTCTGAGACACATAAACACATCTTTTAAAACTCGTGCCCCATCACAGCATTACAGAACAGACTCAGAAGGCTTGCCTTCCATCTGCCTTCTTCCTCATACATCTACTCATATAACCCTCATCATTGGCTTCTCTTGCTGTGATTGGCAGGAAAGAGAGCACGCCCCTCCCACATTGGAAACAGATGGCTGTTGCGAGGTCAGAATTAGGGGGAAAAATGTCTTTTAAATTAATTATTTACTAGATCCTGTAAAATGTGTGACGTTATGGGGTGAGGAAGGTAACTCTGGGCCTTGGTCATACCATTTTACAAATAATTGTTAAAAAACACACACACACACACACACACACACACACACACACACACACACACACCGGACAGTTGTGATGTCCGAACAGCTCTAGGAAAGGCTGGTGTCCAGTCATGCACACAGAGACAGCGGTAGATGGCGGCTCGCCACGGCGCTACTCTCGGCCCCATTCATGGATAAATGTTTAACTCGGGAGCTGAAAGGATCAGTGGGGGACAGGAGGCCACATCCACAGAGCGGGCAATGAAACAGCCTCTCAAACACAATGGGCTCCGGGGATCCCGCCATAAGCCTCCTCTAGATTAAAGCAGCTCGAGTGGGACACACGTACTCCAAAGCTCTGATTTGATCATTGTAGACTTTTCCACATCTGTACATCATCAGCTCAGAGCGTTAGATCCTGTGTCAGTAAACACTTCTGCATCTGAATGAAAATAGCATTTAAAAACATTAATACATATCAGTCCGGAAGGTGGACGGGACGTTTTACTGATTCTCTGAATTATGAGATCGTTACATCTTAGATATGTTTGGCTAAAAATCGACTCGATATCGTTTTCAATAAAACTCGTCCTTCCTTTCACCGAGAGCCAACACTCAACTCTTAATTCTTCATTTTTCGCCGTCGGCGTTTATTCCGTCAAAGCAACATTAAGTGCAATCTATAAACAGTGTGGGGTATAACGAGTGAACACCACAGCCCGAGGCTGTCTTCATCATTGATCTGGATCATCATCTCCATGACTTCATGAGAGAATCCGTTACTCTAATAGCTTTTCTGTTTAATAGTTGCTAGCAAGAATTGCTGGCTTAACAGTTTAAGGAAACACAATTGAAATATTATTTGCTGAACCTGCAGTGTGTGAGATTGTGAAAGGTCTCGTCACTTTGTGGGCCTTGTTTTGTAATGCTGGAATTCCAAGAAAAGGCCTTGGAAAGTTTGGAAGAATTGTGAAATATCCATTCGGTTGATATGTATATAATTGTATAAGGTATTTTTTTATTGCGTTACTACTCCAAAGTAATTTTTCAATACTTCTAATATTTGAGGCATTTTTAAGTGTAAACACTCATCTTTCCTGAAGTTACAGCCTTTTGTCCACAATCAAAAGCCGGAATGAATCTACTTTGTTTGCATAAGCTGGATTTTCGTTGCAGAATATTTGTAGTATGTGATAGGAACACAACATGACCTGAGAAATATGTGGAAGTGCACATTAGAGCGGAAAAAAGCCAAACAAACAAACAAACAAACAAACAAACAAACAAACAAACAAACAAACAAATAAATAAATAAATAAGGACCAATGTTTGACCCATAAATAGGATTCCTGACTTTTGGCTCGGAGCTGATCCTGAATCAGCACTCAGACTCGGAGGAACTCCATAACTCCCAGCCCGAGGAACTTCTCTGCTCTCTAGTCCATTTCCCCGGTCATCCCTTCCTCTGAGAAGGGAAAAAAAGCAAAGGAATTCTTTCACCGTGGCTGGATGGTTGCCAAGCAACAAAGACGGCAAGAGAAGCGGTGGTGACTCGAGGTAAAGCGTCTTCTCTGAGAATCCACTGAGTTCCTAACGCGGGTCATGGAACAAGCTCCATGTGCTGCTGATCTGAGGTCACAAAACAAACGTACAAGTAATTAATTTATTCTTTTATTATTCTGTAACCTTTAAGTTACTGTAGCATAAACATACATAAACATACACGGTTTGTGAAGTTTATAAGCAAAGACATGACTCACATTGCGTGTGATTTGTAAAAAATGTAGAAATATTTCTGTGATTTTTGACATTATACACAAGAATAAGTTAGTGGTTTCTGTCGCTTGTGGCCTGTCCGGAACTCTCCGATGTGATGATAGAAGCCAAAACGCTCACATTACTGAAACTTAATTAGAACTGAAACGTTCAGCGCCTGAAATGTCTCATGTCGCACTTTATACAATACAAACAAAAGCATAGAAACGTTTGGCTGAAGTTCAGCGACTATTTTTTCAAACAGATCCTCTGATGTGTTTAAACCAATCAGGTGTCTTTATGTAAATTATGTATATAAAGTAAGCTCATTGGACCAGACACAAGAAAGCTACAGAGCCAGAAAGAGGAGATTTTTCACACCTTCATAGATCTGTCAATGTTTATATGGGAAAAGTCTATGTTTATACAAATAAAACAGATCATTTAAAGATGATTGGTCAGAAAAATAGGCATCTATTTCAATTCAAAACACACGTATCTTATCCGTTCTGAGTCCAAGTTTCAAGCATCAAATTTAACTATTTCTATGCATTAACTGATCAGGTGAGAATGTTAGTCGTTTATCCAGATCTTTAGGATCGATGAATTGTATACGAACATAGCACTAAACTAAATCAGTGTTTGTTTTAGAGCAAAGCTTTTATCTACTACATCAATGTTCAGACCATCATTTTTGCTGGAAGAAAATGAAGGAAATGATTTTAATGTCTAAATCCTAACAAATTAATGACTAAATGAATGAGGGATATTTGTGTTATGATTAAAAACCTCATTGTATGACTAAAAGGTTATTAACACAAATATGTTTTACAAAAAGCAAAAGGCTTTTATTATGAAATGTGTAGCTCAACGTAACATCACCTGATTATTTATATATTTATATAAAAAGCTTCACTTTAACCTTCTCATTTTAGTCCCGTGTATTTGGTATGGTTTTTATTTATAGAATTATTCTGCACTTATTAATATCCCGTGTAGTATGTAGCGTGGACGAATTTAAAGAGAAATATTGTGAGAAAAATTTTGTTTCTCAATGTTTAATAAATAATAACGTATCACTTCTTATGTGAAGATTTATATTTATATCCAACAATATTTTCTGTCTGCATTCAAACGATTAAAGACATTTTTGTATATGATTTTGGTCAGAAACTGATTATAATAACTAAGTATGTTTGAGTTTTATTTTATATATAATGTGCAGGAAGATGAAGAGTGTTTGCAGCTGTGAATCCATGCTATTGACCCGACAAATCAAACTGAAACACTTGTAAACCTTTCTCATCTAAGTGCTTCAGTCCTACTGGTCACAGGGGATGTGGATGTGCTGATGTTCTGGTCACCAGTCAATTCATCTATAAAGACGACTTCACAGAGCACTGATTCCTTCCCTGTAGCAGGAGCTGTGACATTAGAACAGGTTTACATTCATGCGCTATAACTTATCGTTTCTATAGCAACAGCTCCTTCACAAAGACTGCTATGACGGATCATTGGTACAATGACGTTTCTATAACTTGTTGTAACGGTTAAAGGTAAAGCTGTAACATTAGGCTTTGTGGCATCTTCAGGACAAAGAAGGTTTGTGAGAATATAAGAGATGATGGTGAGGGAGGGACTGTTTATGACTGCTGTAAAGAAAGAATAAAAACTGGAACTAACTAGTTTTGCAAGCATTAGTCTAAATATAACTAGAACTGTAAACAGATAAACAGTACAATGTTTTTAATTGAATGAAAAATTTCAGTCCATGACAAATCGACATGTTATAAAAGGAATAAATGATGTGCTGTTTGAGGAAAATGATCACGTGACCTGGTTGATTATTTTCCTAAAACAGCAGCACACACAATTATTACATTAAACTTTTAGTATTTATTATTATGGAATGATTTAGATATTAGAGAAATTGGCAGATGTTCCTATCGTATCTTATTGTTTTATTCACTGTGTTGTATGAAGGAAAATAAAATCAGATATTATTATTGTTGTTCATTATATTCTGTGTCAGTATGAGACTGAATTAGATTTCTTTGAATTACAGAAATAATTGTTTTGTTAATACAAAAATACAGGATGTTAGTTGTCTAGTACCATACTGATTATTTTACTATGATTATTCTATGAAACATGTAGAGTAATGTTTTATGTTTCCGGTCCTGGGTTGGGGGTTGATTATGAGGGCAGCTGATGAAGGTTTCTCGGTCCGGATGGACCGTGGGAGCAGAAGTGACACTTATTGACGTCTGCACGAGAACGTCAGTGCTTATTATTAATGTGTCCACAAGAAGTTCCAGAGTTTCCCAGAGCATCGCAGCCGGGGCCTCTGAGGGATTTGGGACTGACCAAAGAAAAGAGGAGCTGCAGCTGACCACTGGACCATCTTGCTTTGACACGACCCCCCACTCATTGTGGCTGTGGTTTTAGCACCTATATCACTAAGACCCCCACTAGTGCTCAGACCCCTCTGAAGTACCCCCGCCTTTCTCCTGCCCTCTCAGCCCTGAGCTGAATAAATGTTTGAGTTGGGATGACCAGCTTGTGTGCCGTGTCTGGGCTGCCACACCCTGCTGCCCCGTGGCTCTGACCTTTGAACCAGCTGTGAAAAGTTACCCATGAGTCACACGAACTCTCTGAGGTGTGGGTGTGCAGGGGTTGCTGGGAAAGTGCCCTCGCAGGGCCGGAGCAGTGTGCGAAGGGGCGGGAGCAGGTGCCAAAACGGCCCCCTCTTTGACCCGGCCTGGGTTCCAGCACAGTCCTGCTTCAATTGTGTTTCAGGGGCCAAGTGAAATTGGTTTAACTGCTTGTCAGCTGTATATCTCTTCATCTCCAGCGTTCCTTGGGTTTAGTTTTCTTCACCGTCCTTTTCCTCTTCTCTTTGTCCCTTCCCAGTGTCTCAGCATCCCTTTGTGCTCCAGTCCTCAATAGTGCCGATGTCGCTTGTCAATTCTGTTCAGCTTCCTGAGTGGACAGCTGGTGATAAATGTGAGACTGAATCAATGTAGAGATTTTGTGAGAGCTCTGGCTGAAGAAAAAAGCACCAGCACTTTTACATCTCTGACACAGTCACATTCTCTCCTCATCATCCAAATGACTCGAGATTTTACTGGAAGAAATATTTCTAAATTCACCAACATGCTCCATATTGTTGTTCAGGTGGAGACTGCTTAAGCTCAACAACGCCCTCTTGTGGCAATTTATTGAAAGCCAGAGAAACAGACTTTTTCTTCTAAGCTGCAATTTTCAGGTTGTCAATAATCCTTCTGGCTTTAACTCCCCTCTACCCCACCATTCTACCCCATCATTTTACCGCACCATTCTACTCCATCATTCTACCCCACCATTCTACCCCATCATTTTACCGCACCATTCTACTCCATCATTCTACCCCACCATTCTACCCCATCATTTTACCGCACCATTCTACTCCATCATTCTACCCCACCATTCTACCCCATCATTTTACCGCACCATTCTACTCCATCATTCTACCCCACCATTCTACCCCATCATTCTACCGCACCATTCTACTCCATCATTCTACCCCACCATTCTACTCCATCATTCTACCCCACCATTCTACTCCATCATTCTACTCCACCATTCTACCCCACCATTCTACTCCATCATTCTACCCCACCATTCTACTCTATCATTCTACCCCATCATTCTACCCCATTATTCTACCCCACTATTCTAATCCATCGTTCTACCCCACCATTCTACCCCATGATTCTACCCCATGATTCTACCCCACCATTCTACCCCATCATTCTACCCCACCATTGTACTCCATCATTCTACCCCACCATTCAACCCCACCATTCTACCCCACCATTCTACCCCATCATTCTACCCCACCATTCTACTCCATCATTCTACTCCACCATACCCCACCATTCCACTCCATCATTCTACCCCATCATTCTACCCCATCATTCTACCCCACTATTCTACTCCATCATTCTACTCCATCGTTCTACCCCAGTATTCTACCCCACTATTCTACCCCATGATTCTACCCCACCATTCTACCCCATCATTCTACCCCACTATTCTTCTCGATCATTCTACTCCATCATTCTACCCCACCATTCTACCCCATGATTCTACCCCACCATTCTACTCCATCATTCTACCCCATCATTCTACCCCACCATTCTACCCCACCATTCTACCCCATCATTCTATCCCACCATTCTACCCCACCATACTACTCCATCATTATACCCCACTATTCTACCCCATCATTCTACCCCACCATTCTACCCCACCATTCTACTCCATCATTATACCCCACCATTCTACTCCATCATTATACCCCACTATTCTACCCCATCATTCTACCCCTTCATTCTACCCCACCATTCTACCCCACCCACTTCCCCATCCATTAAGGACACGTTGGGTGTCATTTATTATTTAGCATAGTGTTCATGTTAAACGTGTATATTGATTAATATAGATTATATAAATGTCTATATGTGTGTTATATAAAACAATAATGTGTTTGTAAAACTAAAGGTTCTCAGATTTTTTAACATTAAAAGTTTTTAAGTGTAAAATGATTAAACACAGATTATTTAGGATAAATCTATCAAATGAGTTTTAATCATTTTCTTTCAGGACTTAAAAAAACGAATTAAATGTAAATGTCACATTTCCAGGTTTTTCCTTGCTGCAGCGCCCCCTCTGTTCAGTCCGCAGCCGGAAGTTGTAATGAAACTCGCACACACGTTGTCTTTCTTGAAGGAAACCAGAGGATTTTCGGGTTTTTCTTTCCCTACCTGTATTCTGATAAATCCCGCCTCCTGCACTACGATTGGCTTAAAGTTCAACATAAACGCAGTGAGGCAGACTAGACAGAGTGCGCGTGCGGCGACGCGTCTGATGTCGGTGCGTCTGACACTGGAAAGTTCTTCCTAGAAAGTAGGACTACATCATTTTATCCCTGTCAGTTTTAATCATTACACCAGAGAGTCTTAAAGTGTCTGTGATCACCGAGGATCATTTGTGTGATCATCATCATTGTGTCATCATGACCTATTACCTCCATCTACTAACTACATCATGACCTATTACCTCCATCTACTAACTACATCATGACCTATTACCTCCATCTACTAACTACATCATGACCTATTACCTCCATCTACTTCTGTAAGTTCCTCATCCAGTGACCAGGAGAAGCGACTGAGGAACAGGGTCACAAAAAACAGTCAAATATCCTGCTCTGAATAATGTATTAAAAATCAAAATATCAAATAGATCAAATATCGGAACACAAAATGATATCTTCTGAGTTACAGCAATATTTGTAATATTCATTTTTGTAAATTAAAACAATTAATAATCATAAAATGCTGGAAATGCTGCAATCACACAGTGTAAATGTGGTTCAAATGGGCTGATGAAGAAGAAGAAGAAAAAGAAAAAGGTGATGATGATGATGATGATGATGATGATGATGATGATGATGATGATGATGAAGTCTTAAAACGTCAGCTCTGTTAGTATTCCTCATGTGCAAGTCGCTTTGGATTAAAGATTTTGTTAAATAAATGACTAATAAATATTCCTTCCTATAGATGGCGCATTGAGTTCGGTTTTAGACGCAGCCCGGGGCAGGAGGCGTGGGTGGTGAGAATACGGGTGGGTTTGGCGGGGAGGGGGGTTTGGGAGTTGGAGCCCAGGATTGCTGACGCGGATAGAGAGGAAAAGAGTGAGGGGGTTCAGCACAATGTTGCTCTGGGGTTTTGTGTTCTGTCTGTTTTTTCCCCGAGCACAAAGTTATTTTTCGGAGGAGAACTACTCGGAGGAGTCGGAGATGCAGGCGCCCACGGTGGTGATGGCCATCATCAGCCGGAACTCAGAGCATTCTCTGCCCTATTACCTCGGGGCTCTGGAGAGGCTCAACTACCCCAAAGAACGCATCTCCATCTGGTAGGACTGGGCTTCTTCTGGGATTCTTCCTGGTTTATTCTGAGCTTCTGGGATTCTTCGGGGCTTCTTCTGGGTTTCTTCTGAGTTTCTTCATGGCTTCTTCTGGGCTTCTTTTGAGCTTCTTCTGGGCTTCTTCAGAGCTTCTTCTGGGCTTCTTCTGAGCTTCTTTTGAGCTTCTTCTGGGATTCTTCAGAGCTTCTTATGAGCTTCTTCAGGGCTTCTTCTAGGTTTCTTCTGAGCTTCTTCAGGGCTTCTCCTGGTCCTCTTCAGGGCTTCTTCAGGGTTTCTTCTGAGCTTCTTCTGGGCTTCTACAGGGTTTCTTCTGGGCTCGGGCTTTGCTCCATGTGGAGCAAATCATGTTCAGTTCATATTCCAGTCCAAATCTCTTCATCATCAAACTCCATGTGCACCAGAAACTGTCCCTCAGTGACCTGCTCATTAATTCTTTCTGCACATCTGTGCATTTCTGTACATGCAGGACATAGAAGAAGCAAATAATATGATACCTTTATTTCTGTACACAGTTTTAAAGGTGAGATGCTACCATTAAAAGGAACCTTTCAGTTCAGTTATTTATAAAGTCACTATAGCTTCTCACCCCACTGTACAGTTTAGTAGCCTTGTTTATTTTGTGTGTTTTTCTGGAGTTAAACACAGATAATGAGTTACTTTATTGTCAAATGCATAAGATTTATGTGATTTTTACATTTCTGCTTGTTGTTACAGTTTTTGTTTATTTTTTAAATAAAATAAATTTGAATCAGAAGGTAACAATAAAATATAATGAGTGAAAATGTAACTGCTGTCACAAAAAAGTTTATCTCCAATCTTTTACATGTTACATTGAAGACATTAGTAACACTGTCAATACAGATGACATTAATGCCTTTGTAATAAAAATATATTGTCATGTTACTGTATAGTTGTGCAGCTCTAATCCAAATCTGGGCTCTACCTCTGTTCCACACCAGGGCGGCGACAGACCACAACACTGATAACACCACTGCAGTCCTGAGGGAGTGGCTGACCGTCATGCAGCAGTACTATCACTACGTGGAGTGGAGGCCCATGGACAAGCCCATGTGAGTCTTCCTCGTTTCAATATCAGTAGTTTCGCAAATACAGGAAATAAATGGAAATTATGGTCTGGTTAATATTACATGGAAAATATTACAAAGAATATTAAATTGAGGACACGCCTCCTTCCCTGAGACTGACACACACAGTGGCCACACCTCCTTCACTGAGACTGGCACACAGAGAGGCCACGCCTCCTTCACTGAGACTGACACACACAGTGGCCACACCTCCTTCACTGAGACTGGCACACAGAGAGGCCACGCCTCCTTCACTGAGACTGACACACACAGTGGCCACACCTCCTTCACTTAGACTGGCACACAGAGAGGCCACGCCTACTTCGCTGAGACTGGCACACAGAGAGGCCACGTCTACTTCACTGAGACTGGCACACAGAGAGGCCATGCCTCCTTCACTGAGACTGGCACACAGAGAGGCCATGCCTCCTTCACTGAGACTGGCACACAGAGAGGCCATGCCTCCTTCACTGAGACTGGCACACAGAGAGGCCATGCCTCCTTCACTGAGACTGACACACACAGTGGCCACACCTCCTTCACTGAGACTGGCACACAGAGAGGCCACGCCTCCTTCACTGAGACTGACACACACAGTGGCCACACCTCCTTCACTTAGACTGGCACACAGAGAGGCCATGCCTCCTTCACCGAGACTGACACACAGAGAGGCCATGCCTCCTTCACCGAGACTGACACACACAGAGGCCACACCTACTTGACTGAGGCTGACACACACAGAGAGGTCACGCCTACTTCACTGGGACTGACACACACAAAGGCCACGCCTCTTTCATCAAGACTGACACACACAGAGGCCACACCTCCTTCACTTAGACTGGCACACAGAGAGGCCACGCCTACTTCGCTGAGACTGGCACACAGAGAGGCCACGCCTACTTCACTGAGACTGACACACACAGTGGCCACACCTCCTTCACTGAGACTGGCACACAGAGAGGCCACGCCTCCTTCACTGGGACGACACACACACAGAGGCCACGCCTACTTCACCAGTAAGATATAAGATGTAGCAGGTCTGAGTTTATCTGTTTGTGTACTGAAATATTACAGAACAGTTTAATTAACCCTGAAGTGGGTCAGTGTCGTATCCCAGCTGCTCCGGGGGCAGACATTCACTTACCCTGTTCTCTGGGCTTAGGAATGTGGACATGCTTAAACCTGCTTGTGTGTATGGAGTCTTTAGTGTGTTTAGTGTTTGTGGGGTATGTGGGTAGGGTGTGTTTGGTGCAAGTTCAGTATGTGGTGTGTGTTCACTGAGTGTGTGTGGTGTGTGTGTTTGATGTGGGTGCACTGTGTATTTAGTGTGTGTTTGGTGCATGTGTGTGTATGAGGTGTGTGTTTATTGTGTGTTTGGTCTGTGTGTTTATTGTGTGTTTGGTCTGTGTGTTCAGAGTGTGTGTGTTTGGTCTGTGTGTTCAGAGTGTGTGTGTTTGGTTTGTGTTTTGCCTGTGATTACTGTGTTTGGTCTGTGTTTTTATCTGTTCATTTGTGTGTTCAGTGTGTGTGTTTGGTCTGTGTTCAGTGTCTTTAGAGTGTGTGTTCAGTGTGTGTTTGGTTTGTGTTCGGTCTGTGTTCAGTGTGTGTGTTTGGTCTGTGTTCAGTGTCTTTAGAGTGTGTGTTCAGTGTGTGTTTGGTTTGTGTTCGGTCTGTGTTCAGTGTGTGTGTTTTGCTTGTGTTTAGTGTGTTTGGTCTGTGTTTGGTGTGTGTTAGGTGTGTTCAGTGTGTGTTAACTTGTGTTGTTGTGTTGTTTGTGTTGTCATGTTGATTTGTGTTACTGTTCTTCTCTCTGTGTTCAGCTCTTATGCAGGTGAACTGGGGCCTAAACACTGGACTAACAGCCGCTACGAACACGTCATGAGGCTCAAACAGGCGGCGCTGAACTTCGCCAAGAAACGATGGGCTGATTATATCCTGGTAGAGTAAATCTGTGACCACACATACACACACACACACACACACACACATTCTCCACTTTTGTGTCCCACCTGATAGTACTGGTCCAATTTGAGTTTTGTGTGTGTGTGTGTGTGTGTGTGTGTGTGTGTGCTTTGTGCTCTGTAGTTTGCAGATACAGACAACATCCTGACCAACCCGGACACGCTGAACCTCCTCATGGCTGAGAATAAGTCTGTGATCGCCCCCATGCTGGACTCTCAGTCTGCTTACTCCAACTACTGGTGTGGCATCACACCTCAGGTAAGCAGCTCAGGAGCATCACACACCTCTGATCGGTGCTCATTTGTTGATTAGTTCTCTAGAACAGCAGAAACGGTTTATACGAACGCGCTAGTTCTATCGTTTCTATGGTAACGGCTCGTTCACAGGAGCGTACACGCTTGGGCAGATTTTAAAATGATTCACATGGTGGACTTTTGTTCGATATATATCGCGGTTTTATTTTAGGGTTATTACCGTCGCACAGCCGAGTATTTCCCGACCAGGTATCGGTCCCGGACAGGATGTTTCCCGGTTCCCATGGTCCATTCCACCATGCTGCTGGACCTGCGCAAGGAGAACACCAAGAGCCTTGCTTTCTACCCACCGCACACCGATTACTCCTGGCCCTATGATGACATCATTGTCTTTGCCTTCTCCTGCAGAGTTTCAGGTACAAAATGCCCCGAAGATTCACTGTTTACACCACAATACATAGACATGACACCATGCCCTCAGCACCATGCCCTCAGCACCATGCCCTCAGCACCATGCCCCCAGCACCATGCCCCCAGCACCATGCCCTCAGCACCATACTACCAGCACCATGCCCTCAGCACCATGCCCCCAGCACCATGCCCTCAGCACCATACTACCAGCACCATGCCCTCAGCACCATGCCCCCAGCACCATGCCCCCAGCACCATGCCCCCAGCACCATGCCCCCAGCACCATGCCCCCAGCACCATACTACCAGCACCATACTACCAGCACCATACTATCAGCACCATGCCCCCAGCACCATGCCCCCAGCACCATGCCCCCAGCACGCTTCACATCACATGTATCATTGACTTTCTGCCAAACGTCACACTTTGTGTTTTTAATCCATTTTAATAATGTATGTTGAAATGATGTCTTGTTCATAGTGTTTAATTTACAGACACAAAATTGCATGTTGTTTTGCATTGTTTACAATTCAAGGAATAAAATGGGAATCTTTTCAGTCATTATTATCCTTCGTTCGAAGTTTGTTTCAAATATTCGGAGAATCGGATTGAATCATGACTCCGGTATCGTAAATCAAACGGAGTCGAATCGGTTTTGTATCGTTAAATCCTGACTCATTTACACATGGAGGTTGTAACGATATGAAATGTTTTATAGGGGGCCAATACTTATGCATGGAGCTGTATGTGTCCTGTTCAACACACTTAAACCCTTTCTGTGTAACACTTTTGGTTCTGTGGCTCTGCTCGGTGTGTTAATGAGACTGAACTGTGTGTGTTTTGTTGATGCAGAGGTTCAGATGTACGTGTGTAATAAAGAGCGTTACGGCTACGTGAACGTTCCCGCTAAACCGCACCAGACGGTGGAGGACGATCGCGTTAACTTCATCCATCTCTACCTGGAGGCTCTGAGTGAGTGGCTTCTGACTGCTGAGTCATTTCTCTAACAGTCAGATGAAGCTGTAACTTTTTCTCATTACACTTTCATGTGTTTGATGTTTAACATTAAATGATGTCATGCTATAAATTCTATATTCTCAAATAAACAATCTAAATTTTAATTGGCTAAAAGGTGAAGTTTGTCACCGTGGCCCAGGGTCCATCATGCAGTATCCAGATGTGTAAGTCATTACATCTGGAGCTGTAGATCAGACATATCTGAAGAAATACACCCTGGACGGAGTGCCAACCCATCACAGGGCACACACACACACACACTCTCGTTCACTCACACACACACACACACACACACACACACACACACACACACACACACACACTCTCATTCACTCACACACACACACACACACACACACTCTCATTCACACACACACACACACACACACACACACTCTCATTCACACACACACACACACACACACACACACTCTCATTCACTCACACACACACACACACACACACACACACACACACACACACACACACTACGGACAATTTTCCAGAGATGCCAATCAACCTACCATGCATGTCTTTGGACCGGGGGAGGAAACCGGAGTACCCGGAGGAAACCCCCGAGGCACGGGGAGAACATGCAAACTCCACACACACAAGACGGAGGCGGGAATCGAACCCCCGACCCTGAAGGTGTGAGGCGAACGTGCTAACCACTAAGCCACCGTGCCCCCCCCCCCCCTATTTTTGTTTGTATTTGTTTTTATTTTCTCTCATGATGCTGGACCTTTAGACTTACATGCTGCTGATAATCTCACTGTGCTTTTTTATGGTCTTCTGTGCAGTTGATGGACCTCCCATGTATTTGTCCCGCTACACACACGTGTTTCCCAAGCAGTTGGACCTGATGGGCTTTGATGAGGTGAATAAACCCTGCAGCTCCGACCTCACTGCTCCGTATAGAAACTCAGCTCATGGCCTCACGTTCGAGAGTCGTGTGTTTTAAGGATTGAAGGACTAAATCTGTAAGAATGGTGAATCTCAGTGTGTGTGTGTGTGTGTGTGTGTGTGTGTGTGTGTGTGTGTGTGTGTGTGTGTGGTTCAGATTTACCTGATTAACCTGCGCAGGCGACCCGACCGCAGAGAGAGGATGCTGTGGTCTCTCTACGAGCTGGAGATCAGCGCTAAAGTGGTGGATGCTGTTGACGGAGCGTCAGTCCTACACCTTCACCTTTAGTTACTTAGTGACGGAGTGGTGCAGAGTCTCCGTTCACTCTGTTGGATTATTTACTATAACCGCACGTCCCCGAGAGCTTTATTCCTCTTACACCACAGCAACTTACCAAAGATTACAATTTATTATTAATTACATTTGAGTTAGTTCCTGTTGTCACCTGCATCACAGCAGCTACAAACACTCGTTCTCTCAGCAGCCTCACACTGTTACTATGGTAACGATAAGGTCTCAGAGAGAGAGTCATTAATATAAACCTGTTCTACAGACAGAGCTGAAATTAGAGAAAATTACTCAACACCTGAACATCAATCAGAAATTTACCACTGCTGTGGTGTAAATGTATTAATGTGTGTGTGTGTGTGTGTGTGTGTAGAGCTCTGAACAGCAGTGATATTAAGATCCTGGGTGTGGATCTCCTGCCCGGATATTACGACCCGTTCTCCGGCCGTACGCTTACAAAAGGGGAGGTGGGATGTTTCCTGAGCCACTACTACATCTGGAAGGAGGTGAGAAGCTCCTACACACACTGCAGTCCTCGTACTAGCAGACCAGCTTTTTATATGCTTGCACACTGTATTCACTGTTCATGAAGTGTATGAACTCTACATGCAGTTTCATGTCATTTATTTTTTCTGGCATCTTTACGATACACAAACACACTGATCTGAACATACTTGCATACTATTCATGCAGTGTGTAATGTCTGCTAAAGGTTTCCTTGTGTGTGTGTGTGGGGGGGGGGGCAAGGTGGCTTAGTGGTTAGCACGTTCGCCTCACACCTCCAGGGTCGGGGTTCGATTCCTGCCTCCACCTTGTGTGTGTGGAGTTTGCATGTTCTCCCCGTGCCTCGGGGGTTTCCTCCGGGTACCCCGGTTTCCTCCCCCGGTCCAAAGACATGCATGGTAGGTTGATTGGCATCTCTGGAAAATTGTCTGTAGTGTGTGAGTGTGTGAGTGTGTGAGTGAATGAGAGTGTGTGTGTGCCCTGTGATGGGTTGGCACTCCGTCCAGGGTGTATCCCGCCTCGATGCCCGATGGGATAGGCACAGGCTCCCCGTGA
>NC_062537.1:21185215-21187715 GCF_022655615.1 Tachysurus fulvidraco
TAAAAAATATAAATATTAATATTAACCATGATTATTTTATATAGATAAAACCGATGCAGAAAAAATAGGGAAGATAAGCAAAACAAAGAGAGAACAGAAACTTTCCATGTGGAGAAATAGAAATTTATGTGATATTAAATAATGTGTCTGAATATGGTTTGTATGTTATCTGATAATGTGCATGTCCATCCTTTACCTCTATAAAACTTTATTATTATTATTATTATTATTATTGTTGTTGTTGTTGTTGTTGTTGTTGTTATCATCATCATCATCATCACCATTATTATTATTATTATTATTATTATTATTATTATTATTATTATTATTATTATTATTTCATCATTTATGAAGTTCGGATAAGAAAATAGTAGAAAAATGGAGTAGAAAATGAATGAATGAATGAATGAATGAATGAATGAATGAAATGTAACACAGACATTTTCTTTTTTCCATTCAAATTTCCACACAAACTTTTGCACAGAGTTGAAGTGACAAAAGTTTCTCTTTCAGAGACTGGAATTAAAAGTCACAAGCTTTCGGTCCTCAGAAAGTCCCTCAGAGGTTTCAGTGCTCGGCTCCATGTTGTGCAGTGTAGAGAAGCCATGCTGCTGTTTGTGTGTGTTATTAAAATAAAGCAGAAGTTACTGCTGGAAATGCCACACAAACGTATTGAATTTTGGTGTTTGTCTACAGGTTTGTGTTATCAGAAGCTTAGAAATTTACTCCAGCTTCCAGCAAACGTCTACCTCGTACCGAGATAACTGCTGACCTCAACTAACCCTACTCTTGTCTCACAGCCAATCAGAAAGCAGCTCTAGGGGCAACGCCTCCCTGACATTGGTCAGTACCTCTTTATATCAACCCACTGGACAGAGCTGGAAGAAAGCAGGCGTGAAAACGCTGACAGAATGATTCTGATTAGTTTTCTCTTTGAAGGCAACAGATCTTACATCACTTATGTCTGCGTTCTCTCACATGTGATGGGTTTTCTCGAATCTCGAATATCTGAGATTGAGTGTTTGAGTGATTAAATCATTAGCCTGAGCTGGACTCTGGACAGACACAAACACCACACTTTCCTTGCAACACATGAATTATTGTTGCTGCAGTCCAGACCTCTGATCCTGCAAATGTCCTGATGTCCTGATCAACAGAGAAACAGCACTGTTTATAACAGTATTCTTATGGTTATAATTAACCTGGAAAATATTTTAACAAACAAACAAATCAATAAATAAAGATTCAATGGCTTTTTTTTTTAAAATAAATACACACATACAACAAGAAAAAGTGCTAGATGAAGTTATTCAAGATAGCCAGTGACTCAGCTGTCTGGACCCCTAGAGGAAGTTCATTCCACCATCTCAGTGCCAGAACAGAGAAGAGTCTTGCTGTATACCTCCCTCTTACCCTGAGAGATGGTGGGACCAGTGGGGCAGTGCTGTAGATCTGAGGGTGTGAGGTGCAGTGTGAGGAGTGATGAGGGCTTTGAGGTAAGCGGGAGATGGTCTGTTTGTGGCTTTGTACAGTAGACAAACATCAGTGTTTAAACCTGATGTGTTCAGCTACAGGAGCCAGTGGAGGAACACAGCTGTGTGGTGGTGTGGAGAACTTAGGCAGGTTGAAGACAAGTCACACAGCTGCATTATGGATCATTTACAGAGGATGAATTGTGTTCATATGTAGACCTGATAGAGAGAGCTGCAGTAGTCCAGTGTCGACATGACAAAAGACTGAACAACTACCTGAGCAGCCTGTGTGGGGAAAAATGGCCGAACCCTTTTAATGTTGTAGAGCAGGAACCGACACGAGCAAGTCACATTAGGGACATGTGAGGAAAAGGATAGTTTATTGTCCATGGTTACCCCAAGCCTGCGAGCTGAGACTGAGATCATGACCTGCGGATGAATCACCTGGATGATCAACAGTTCAGTTT
The DNA here is from genome assembly GCF_022655615.1 of Tachysurus fulvidraco. Taxonomy (NCBI): domain Eukaryota; kingdom Metazoa; phylum Chordata; class Actinopteri; order Siluriformes; family Bagridae; genus Tachysurus; species Tachysurus fulvidraco. Next base: position 21,187,155 of record NC_062537.1, read on the forward strand.
TGCTAAGATTGAGCTTCAACTGATGAGCCGTCATCCACAATTATATGTCTGCCAGACAGCCGATCAGAAGCTGTGGTATCTGAGGGTGTGTGTGTGTGGGGGGGGGGATCAGTTATCACCAGCATAGCAATGGTAAGAGAACCTGTGTGAGGCAGTAACTTGAGAGTGAGTATACAAGGAGAGAAAAAGAGGACCAAGTACTGAGACCTGTGGGACACCAGTGGAGAGTCTGTGTGGAACAGATGTCACTTGCCTATTGTCCTGTAGCCCATCCCAGCCTTGTGCAGGTCTACAATTTTGTCCCTAGGGTAATTAGACAGCTCTTTGGTCTTGCCCATAGTGGAGAGGTTGGAGTCTGACTAATGTGAACAGATCAGTAAATTCTTGTGAGATTTTTCGTGTGAGATTTTTACTGTCAGAAAAATTGGTCTGTTTAAATCATAGTGTCTGTAAATCCAGTTGAACAGTTGACAGACGGACGTACAGACCTTAAGTAAAAGATGATTGGTTAGTTAGTGTTTTCATGCAAATGAGCATTGATTTGATTGGATGTTTGAAATA
>NC_062537.1:21192715-21202715 GCF_022655615.1 Tachysurus fulvidraco
GTCCTACGTGCTCTCACCTGCAGAAACCAAAGAGCTTTACCCGCTGATGAACGTCGGGGATTTGTACGGGACGCTGTATGTCCCCAAAGACGGCACCATGGACCCTGCTGGTACCTGCACCACCCTGTCCCGAGCAGCCACTGCCCGTGGAGCCACGGTACCACAAAATCACACTGGATCTCACAGTTACAATCATAAGACCTCTTTCTGCCTATGAAGAATATTAATCTGTACAGAAACTTTTTCATTATTCATTTATTCACCTTTACTTTATTCCAGACATTTACATCAGTGCAGGAACTATAGCTCTGAATCTTTATTTTTCTTTCAGAAATTTACCTCAGGAACTTTATTTTTACTTTAGGAAATTTACCTCAGAAACTTTATTTTTACTGGAACTTTATTTTTACTTCAGGAAATTTACCTCAGGAATTTTTTTTTTCTTCAGGAAATTTACCTCAGGAACTTTATTTTTACTTCAGGAAATTTACCTCAGGAACTTTATTTTTACTGGAACTTTATTTTTACTTCAGGAAATTTACCTCAGAAATGTTATTTTTTACTTCAGGAAATTTACCTCAGAACCTTTATTTTTACCTCAGGAAATTTACCTCAGAAACTTTATTTTTACTTCAGGAAATTTACCTCAGGAACTTTATTTTTACTTCAGGAACATTTATTATACCTCAAACATTTAAACTTTAAACAAGGAACTTGATCTATTTCAAACATTTCTATAAAAAATATTCTGAAGTGCTTCCTGGTAGTTTACATTGGGGTTGCCAGATTGAATTTAATTCCATTTTTTGTTTGAAAAAAAACAACTTTAAACTGATGTCATGTGAGTAATAAATATTTAGTTATTAAATTAAAACACATTTACATTGTGGTGTGATGAAGCTCAACAACTCAGAACTGGTTATTTTCCCAAATCAGCACTTCACCGTATTTATTCCTCTTACACAACAACAATTAATGACTGATAATAATTCATATATTAATGAATGGAGGGGCACGGTGGCTTAGTGGTCAGGGTTGGGGGTTAGATTCCCACCTCCGCCTTGTGTGTGTGGAGTTTGCATGTTCTCCCCGTGCCTCGGGGGTTTCCTCCGGGTACTTGGGTTTCCTCCCCTGTTCCAAAGACATGCATGGTAGGTTGATTGGCATCTCTGGAAAATTGTCTGTAGTGTGTGTGTGTGTGTGAGTGTGAATGAGAGTGTGTGTGTGTGTGTGTGTGCCCTGTGATGGGTTGGCACTCCGTCCAGGGTGTATCCTGCCTCGATGTTCGATGACGCCTGAGATCACGCACAGGCTCCCCGTGACCCGAGAAGTTCGGATAAGCTGTAGAAGATGAATGAATGAATATTAATGAATGATGCATCATACTGTCTTTTGGTTTTTGTAGTTTTATTTAATGCTGTGGAACATCCATGAGCCAAGATGGTTCCTGAAATGAATAAGATAAAAGACGATGCTCTTTCATACTGTACGAGACGAGTTCCAGACAGGACCGCAGCTATAAAATAATTCTACTTTCTGTCCCCAGGTGATCGAGAACTGTCCCGTGACGGGCATCCAGGTGAAGACGGACCATATGGGTGTGAGGAGAGTGAAGGCGGTGGAAACAGAGTCTGGGACCATTGAGACTCCATGTGTGGTGAACTGTGCAGGTTTACTGAATATCACAACACACACTTCACTACACTGCATCCAGCTGCCTTCATTTTCATTTGATATTTAATTTAACATCATCACATGAATTGAATTTTATTTTAACTTATAACTAAATCAACGTTTAACATTGCAGGAGTGACTTTGGAAACTGAATGTTAGAATGTTTATTTTTATGCATTAAATCCTTTAATGTTTCCAATACAAATTTCTTCTTATATATTAGACACACAGAAGGGAATGTCTGCAGAAATGAGAAGGTTCTGAAGTGTTTGTTTGTGGACTTTCTTGCGTGGCCAGAAGAGGGCGCTCCTCACTAACACAAATTGGATGGTGCTCTTAACACAGGATGGGGATTAAAACTGGTTTAGACCTGATCCCATCTGTGTGTATAAAAACCTGTGTCTGATTAGTCAAGTGTTTGAACTGCTGTCTTACTGCTGGTCATTTAAAGGGGCTTTTAATGTAATCAAGTCAGAGATGAACTACGTCCACGTGTAATTAGTGATTTTTTTTTTTTAAGAGACTGAAACTGTGATGACTGATTAAGGGCATGACAGGAAATTTAATTATTCATTAAAATTCACAGATGGTGTGTAAGGAAGTGATCGTGTGCAGATTCACACACAAACCCACCCTCGTGGTGTATTGTTCAGGAAACGTGTAAATTATTAAACGTGTCCGTATGGAAGTGGATTTAAGTGTTCTGATGTAACAGGACGCCGCTGAACTCTCTGATCGGACCAAGCTGAGATCAGTGGTATAGGGGGCGTGGCTTAGTATTCTAATGAGCACAGTCATTTATCTGAGGCTGTGTGTGATGTGTTTCTGCTGTATGATGAATACTGATGAATGAATGAACTTGCCTCTGGTTTGTCAGGTGTGTGGGCCAGTAAACTGGGGGAGATGGCCGGCGTGAACGTTCCTCTCATTGCTATGCATCATGCGTACGTGGTGACTGAGAGGATTGAGGGGATTCAGGTGACTTTATTTACCTGTAACTGTAACACCCCCCCCCCCTCCTGTCCGTCACAGTAACCCTTCCTCTGTGTTCTCTGTCCTCTAACACATCTAATAATGTCACGTTTATGCAGTCCTCTCTATAACGCCCTGTCTGTAACACGTGGTCTGTCACACGTGTCTCTGTACTGTTTACTCTGAGAGGTTTCACCTGTAACTTCTCCTGTTACACTCACATTCTCAATCAGAACACTCCCCTGAAACAGTTCCTCTAACTGCCCCGTCTGTAAGGCCCATCGTACCCTCACATGGTGACTCTGCCCCGTCACGTGTGTGTGTGTCTCTCTCTCTCTCACTCTGTGTCTCACTGTGTGTGTGTGTGTGTGTGTGTGTGTGTGTGTGTGTGTGTGTGTGTGTGTGCGTGTGTGTGTCTCACTCTCACTCTGTGTGTGTCTCACTGTGTGTGTGTCTCTCTCTCTCTTTCACTCTGTGTGATTCTCTCTCTCCTTCACTCTGTGTCTCTGTGTGTGTCTCTCTCTCACTCCGTGTGTCTCACTGTGTGTGTGTCTGTCTCACTCTGTGTGTCTCACTGTGTGTCTGTCTCTTTCACTCTCTGTGTGTCTCTCTTTCTTTGTCTCACTCTGTGTGTGTCTCACTGTGTGTGTGTGTGTCTCTCTCTCTCTCTCTCTCTCACACTCTGTGTGTGTCTCACTGTGTGTGCATGTGTGTGTGTCTCTTTCTGTTTGTGTGTCTCTTTCTCTGTTTGTGTGTCTCACTGTGTGTGCGTGTCTCTCTCTCTCTCTCTCTCTCTCTCTCTCTCTCTCTCTCTCTCTCTCTCTCTCTCTCTCTCTCTCTGTTTGTGTGTGTCTCACTGTGTGTGTGTGGGTAGGTGGGTGTTGAATGTCTCAGAATAAAGTGACACTGTTATTCTTATCCCTCCTTATGCAATAACACATCTTTCACACTGCACCAGCAAAAACACAACAGTCTCCGTGAAATCGTGCTTCTCCACAGCTGAAAGCCTCAGTTAACATTATGCAACCTCCCTGCTGCGAGACTCGGTGTGTGTGTGTGTGTGTGTTGGTTTCAGTAGCTCTGTCCACCAGATGCCCCCCCCCCCCCCCCCCGAGCGTTACAGTAGCCGCTGTGGTTCGTCACGCTAGTCGTCTGCACTCTTCATGTCCCCAGTGTGTTAAGTGCCATGTGAGCTGGATGATGAATCGGGAGAACAGAAGCTCTCAGATCTGAGATAATTAAGCCCTTAAACTAGTGTGCACTTCACATGGACTATCAGACTGAGCAAACACTGGGGTCCTGAGTAGGGTCATGTGTCTGTAATCCATCTTCAAGATTTGTTTCTTATAATGATGTCTTTAGTGTTTAGTGTTTGTGCTTAAATAAAGTGTGTGTGTGTGTGTGTGTACAGCAGGGATTAAAGTTACGGGAATAATACACTGTTGTTCACAGTGAATATGTCTCGAGGGAATAATGAGATAATGTTCACTGTGTGACGAGATGTTGATGGGAAAAGAATTTACTTACAGCCACTAAGTCATCATTTTCACTAACAGCACGCCCCCAAGTGGTCTATTTATCCAACAATTCTAATGTATATCATTAATTACAAATTTATTTTAAAATTAAAATTATTTTGTCTGTTTATAGTTTTATTTGAATGTCTGCTAAACATCACTTCTATCCTCTCGGCTATAAACAGCGTTTCTCTCTTTATTCAGTCTTTTACAGTTAATAATAGGAAAACAAATCTAATCACCGCTTGTCATGTTACTGAGAAACTACAAACAAGTTGAAACTCCTTATTCAATTGTTTATTCCAGAACATGCCCAACGTGCGGGACCACGACGCCTCGGTCTACCTCCGTCTGCAGGGTGACGCTCTGTCTGTGGGAGGATACGAGCAGAACCCTATCTTCTGGGATGAGGTGAGTGTCCTACAGGGGGTCACGGTCACTTCACACACACACACACACTGACACAGTCACAATCAAAATTGTGTTTAAAGCTGCAGTGTTTCTGGTGGGATGTGCGAGTGTTTGCACGTTTCTAATTTCAGTCACTGTGTGGGAGTTTTATCCAATTTCAGTCACGACAGCAGCACAAACTCACTCAGGATAAAGTTTCACTTTTAGAGTATTTGTGTCTTTTACAGCATGATGTGTGTGTGTGTGTGTGTGTGTGTATGTGTGTGTGTGTGTGTGTGATGTGCTCCGTGCAGATTGTTGTGTGTGTCTGTGATAAACGGTTTGACGTAAACCGTGTGTCACTTTCCTGACCACATCACAGACAACTCGATGACCTGAGTGTCAGGTCAGTGGTCTGGTGTCGGTCACGGCCCGTTCGTGTCCCCACGTGTTGTCTCTTTGTGAGAGTCTGTGGTTTACAATCACAGGTGTCTGTGTTTAGTTTGTCAGCAGGTAGTTGTGAGCGAGTGTGTGATTCTGTTTGTAGTTCACTTTGCCTGTCTGTAGGTATCTGTAGGCACTTGTGTGGGTTGCTGCTTTGGGTTTCTTCTGTCTTTGTGTAGCGGTGGGTGTGGTCATGTTGGTTGGGTGTGGTCGTGTCGGTGGGTGTGGTCAGGTCTGAGGGTGTGGTCGGGCCGATGGTTTGTGGTTATGTCTGTAGTTGTCTGTGATAATGTCTGTAATTGTCTTCAACTAAATGTAAAAGTAAATGGGGTTGTGAATGTGTCTCTTACTGCTTGGGACTGGTTATGGCTGAATGTGTTTGTGGTCTGTAGTTGTGTCTGTTGGAGTCTGTGACAGTGACTTTGTCTGTATTTGTGGGTGATATCTGGTCTTGTGATGTAGTGTCTCCGGTGCTTAAGGTTGTGTCTCCGGTCATCCACCTTTATATTTTGTACATCTTTGGTTTTCTGCTGTTGTCTTTTGTGTTAGTGACGGTGTGTGAGTCTCATCAGAGGTTGTGTGTAGGTGTCTGTGGTTATCTCTGGTTGTGTCTGTGGTCGTGTCTGTAATTGTATGTATGTTTTTTGTCTCTGGTTATGTCCTGGGGTGTTTTTAGTTGTGACTGTGCTTGTGTTTATGTATCTTTGTTTACGGTTGTGTCTGTGACCATCTCTGGATTGTGGATGTCTGTGGTCATGTCTGTGGATGTCTGTGTCTGTGATCATCTCTGGATCTCTGTGTTTGTCTGTGGATGTCTCTGTGTCTGTCCTATAGGTCCTATAGAAGTCTGTATTCTTGTTGTGCAGGTGTCTGATAAATTTGCCTTCAGCCTGTTTGACCTGGACTGGGACGTCTTCATGCAGCACATCGAGGGAGCCATTAACCGTGTTCCTGCTCTGGAGCGGACTGGTATCAAATCCACTGTCTGTGGACCAGGTACGTGCATGTAATTTACTCATACACATGATGTTGCTGATTGGCTGACTGCATTGTGTGCGTGTTGATTGGTTGAGGCTGGAGCTCCTGCACCTGTGACTGTCTCTGATGGGAGCTGACAGGTGTGAAATGTTGTTGTCACAGAGCAGGAGCTCCGGGTCACGTCCACACGTATTGCAGGTAAATACGGCTTTGGGTTCTACCCCAACAGGCAGCGAGACCAGAACATGTAACAGGCAGGAGAACATGGAAAACAAACCTGCTTACCAGATTGTAAAGTCTTCTTTTTTTATTTTCCTTAAATAAATGATGTTTTTTCTTTTAATGGAATATTAATCTTTTCACATTAACCCTTCAACTGCCGCTCACATGATTCAGTGAATCGATGAGTCAGTCTGTAAATCAGGGGGAATCACTTGGCATCAGGGGAAGACTTAATCATCTCCAGACAGTGAGTGAGGAGTCGGCGTTCGTCTGTTGGGCCACGTTTCATTGGAGCGCTTATTTCATATAAAATATATTAATATTAAAACCATGTTTTTTGTTCTTCAGAATCGTTCACTGCGGATCACAAGCCACTGATGGGCGAAGCGCCGGAAGTCAGAGGATTCTTCCTGGGATGTGGCTTCAACAGTGCAGGTAACACACACACACACACACACACACACACACACACACACACACACACACACACACACACACACACTTACTTCACTCCTTTCATCACGGTTTCTTTTTCTTTCTTTTATGTCATTTATTAGATTTTTATGTTCAGTAGAGGTGATTGTAATTAGTCCTCATAGTGCTGTAACACGGGGGAATACTCAAAGGTGTGTGTGTGTGTGTGTGTGTGTGTGCGCAAGATGAGGATCAGTATGCACGGTCACGGAGAACTTTGGTTCTCTCTGTCTTGTTCTATTATATCCCACCTGTTCAGTGAGCTCCACCCACTCGCCTCACTGGGTTAAACAAAATAACTCCTCAGATATCTGTGGGTCTGAGAGGCAGTGAGGCAGTGAGTCTGAGAGGCAGTGAGAATGAGAGTCTGTGAGGCAGTGAGTCTGAGAGGCAGTGGTCTGAGAGGAAGTGAGCATTAGAGATGCAGCCTCACTGGAATTGAACAAAGTGATGGTGGGTTTCTATGGCGACCGGCAATGTTTCTCTAATAGGTGTGGACTATTACACTCGCTCGCTCTCTCTCGCTCACTCACATGCTAATTTTTTGACATAAACAGAACTCTATGCTAATGTCAGCAGCACCAGGCAATAAATAAACCGGATGTTCTCACACTGTTATGACACAACTTCATGTAGGGGACGAATTCAGTTCCTCAGTGTGACCTTTGACCTTCTCAGAGATGTGTACCTGCCTGTGTGATGTGTTTAATCAGCATCTCTTTGGATTTGATTAACAGGTATGATGTTGGGAGGAGGCTGTGGGAGGGAACTGGCTCACTGGATCATTCACGGCAGGCCTGAGAAGGACATGTATGGCTACGACATCAGGTACACGTGTGTGTGTGTGTGTGTGTGTGTGTGTGAGAGAGAGAGTGTGAGGGTGTGAGTGTGAGTGTGTGTCTCTGTATTTTTCTAAATCTACTTTAACACACTGTCTTAACACACATTATTGTTAATCAATGAGGTAGACAGGTGTGAGTGTGTGTATGTGTGTGAGGTGTGTGTGAGGTGTGTGTAAGGCATGCATGTGTTTTTTCAACTGTTTTGTTAACAGTCTGTCAAACCTACTGCAGGATACACACACACACACACACACACACACTGCATGTGTATGGAACATCATTACCACTGACCTGTATAAAACGACCTGAGGACTGTTGCATTTGTTACATTCTCACAAAACTGTGTGTGTGTGTGTGTGTGTGTGTGTGTGTGTGTGTGTGTGTGTGTGTGTGTGTGTTAGGAGGTTCCACCATTCCCTAACTAATAACAATCGCTGGATCCGGGAACGCAGTCACGAGTCCTATGCTAAGAACTACTCTGTGGTGTTTCCGTTTGATGAGCCTTTGGCCAGCCGCAACATGAGGAAGGACCCATTTCATCAGGTCCTATTAACACTCGCACACACACACACACACACACACAGACACACACACAGACACACACACAGACAGACAGACAGACATACACACAGACAGACAGACATACACACAGACAGACAGACATACACACAGACAGACAGACAGACACACACACAGACAGACAGACAGACACACACACAGACAGACAGACAGACACACACACAGACAGACAGACAGACACACACACAGACAGACAGACAGACACACACACAGACAGACAGACAGACACACACACAGACAGACAGACAGACACACACACAGACAGACAGACAGACATACACACAGACAGACAGACAGACACACACACACACAGACAGACACACACACACACAGACAGACACACACACAGACAGACACACACACAGACAGACACACACACAGACACAGACAGACACACACACAGACACAGACAGACACACACACAGACACAGACAGACACACACACAGACACAGACAGACACACAGACAGACACACACACAGACAGACAGACAGACACAGACAGACAGACAGACACAGACAGACAGACAGACACAGACAGACAGACAGACACACACACAGACAGACACACACACAGACAGACACACACACAGACAGACACACACACAGACAGACACACACACAGACAGACAGACACACACAGACAGACAGACACACACAGACAGACAGACACACACACAGACAGACACACACACAGACAGACAGACAGACACACACACAGACAGACACACACACACACAGACAGACACACACACAGACAGACACACACACAGACAGACAGACACACACACAGACAGACACACACACAGACAGACACACACACAGACAGACACACACACAGACAGACACACACACAGACAGAGAGAGAGAGCGAAAAAGAACGTTGGATAAAACTGAAATAAGAAATAAAGAGTTACTTTGGGATAAAAAGCTTTAATTATAAAAATGATTTGAATAATTAACCGAATGATCTGATGACTAATTAAACTAATGACTACACTTCGATACTGTATTTAAGTTTTCTTCAGTCACTGAATTGATTTCTGGATTCTGATTGGTCACAAGATGCTGAATATCATCAACGTGCTCGTTACCGCAACCCGATACGTTTCTATAGCAACAGCTCGTCCGTAGTGACTCGTACTTCAACAGATACGAATAAACAGATTTCTGAAATGTGGTGAAGTTTCCTATCAGGAGAATAAATGTGTGCATCATGTAAGGAAGGAGTCTCCGGTGTCAGCACTGTGGGACAGTCGGAGGTAAAGCTGGACGTTTGTCTGCATGTCCACATCTTCAGGACAGAAGGGTTCAGAGAGTATAAAGAGAGTCTGGTACAAAACCACTGCTTATAGCGAATAGTTATAATGAAAGTGACGACAGGAACTAAACTTCTTTCCACTAACAGGAAATAAAAATATAAATGGATAAAAAGTTACGACAGACATACTGAGGCTTCACACACACACACACACACATGCATACGCATACGCACACACCCCAAAACACTAGGTTCATGACTGGTCAACATTTGGAACTGATTGACAGATTGATGTTAGTCATGAGCGAGACGTAAATGATATAATGACATGTTTTGACAAAACGCTCCAGGCCTGTGATTGGTCGTCTGCTCAGTCAGTCAACCTTTGTTAACTTTGTTGTCCTGTAATAGTGGGCAGGTCTTTACCATGTTTATTATTGAGACTGTTTCTCATGATGTTGAGTTAGAGAGAAAGTGTGTGTCTGTCTCTGTGTGTGTGTGTGTCTGTCTCTGTGTGTGTGTGTGTCTGTCTCTGTGTGTGTGTGTGTGTCTGTCTCTGTGTGTGTGTGTGTGTCTGTCTCTGTGTGTGTGTGTGTGTCTGTCTCTGTGTGTGTGTGTGTCTGTCTCTGTGTGCGTGTGTGTCTGTCTC
>NC_062537.1:21207715-21247715 GCF_022655615.1 Tachysurus fulvidraco
TTAGAGAGAATTAATCAACACCTGAACACCAATCAGTGTCCAGAACTCAGTAGTGTGTGTGAAGTAAACAATGTTTATTAATACAGACATCATTAATCTCTCCGTCTGTAGGTGCTTCTGGAGCAGGGCTGTGTGTTCCAGGAGAGACACGGCTGGGAGAGACCGGGCTGGTTCTGTAAAGACGGACCTGTACCGGTTAGAGACGGGCACACACACACATACACACACCCACAAACATACCCCCCCCTCCAGATGAATGTGTTTGTGTGTGTGTGTGTGTGTGTGTGTGTGTAGGTTCTGGATTATGATTATTATGGTGCTTATGACATTCCAAACAACAGGGACTACAAATACAATGAGCTTCTGGGCAAAGAGTACACCTTCAACTTTCCTCCACATCATGATATGGCAAGTGTGTGTGTGTGTGTGTGTGTTTTGTACTGAGTAACAACTATTAGGTTGTACATGCTAACGTGTGTGTGTGTGTGTTTAGATCAGAGATGAGTGTTTATCCTGTAGAAACGCTGTAGCTGTGTTTAACATGTCCTACTTCGGGAAGTTTTATCTCACTGGTCCTGACGCCAAGAAAGCAGCTGATTGGCTGTTCACTGCTGATGTCAACAAAGCACCAGGTTATGGAGCACATTACACATACACACAATCGCACACACACAATCGCACACACACATACACACACGCACACGCATCACCCACACACGCATCACCCACACACGCATCACCCACACACGCATCACCCACACACGCATCACCCACACACACATCACCCACACACCCACAATCACACACATCCCCCACACACATCACCGCCACACACATACACCCACCCACACAATCACACCCGCACATACACACACATCACCCACACATCTACACACATCACCCACACATACACACACCTACACACATACACACACATACACACACCTACACATCACACTCACACATCACACACAATCACACCCACACACATCACCCACACACACACACACACCTACACACATCACAAAAAACATAAATTTTTATCATACTTGTAAACAGTTGATTTGAAGACAAATCTTTATATTTTTGTAAATGTTAGTTACCTGTTATTTATTTCACATTTGCATAAACATGATGTTCATCAACATCCATCATGTGATTTGATGTCTGTAACTGTAAACTTCTGCAATAACATCTGGTGACTCAAACGAGTGTGTGTGTGTGTGTGTGTGTGTGTGTGTGTGTTTTCTAGGCTCCACTGTGTACACCTGCATGCTGAATAAGAAGGGTGGGACTGAGGCGGATCTCACTGTCAGTCGCCTGGAACCTGGCCCCGCCCACCTCCCACTGTCTCCTGAATTTAACGGTATGTTAAAATAAAAAAAATTCACAAAACTCACACAAACACACACACACACACACACACAGCTGAAGTAAGGGCAAGTAGCTTCCAGTCAGGTTTCACAGCAAGATTTAAAAATGTCTTGCAGGTGCACAAGAATGCTAGAACAATTAAGGATGTCTGTCGACTCATTAGTATGCGCATATTCATAAGCGCATGCATGCATATTAATTAAGAGGCTCATTTAGACTTTTTCTAAAGGTGCGTTCTCTTTCAAGATTAAACCTGTGTGTGTGTGTGTGTGTCTGTGTGTAGATGATGCATATTACTTGGCTGTTGGAGGTGGTGTAGCGCAGCATAACTGGAGTCACATCCTGACCGTTCTGCAAGATGGAGGCTTTAACTGCACACTGACTGATCACTCAGAGGACATGGGCATGATCAGCATCCAAGGACCCAAGAGGTGACACCAGACACTCCACATTTAGTCAACTTTTACTTTTAAAGATCCTTGACATAGTGAAGTATTTTTTTTGAAGTTTATGTTCATGGAAGGAGTCTCCAGTGTCAGCACTTTAAGTTCTCTCGAGGACTTTACATGTTTATGTTGACTTATAGGAAGTGAATGAGTTTGGTATAGTTAAAGTAACTCTGCTTCCTCACCGCCGTGTCAGTGATTTATACTTTAGTTAAAGGGGCGGTCTCCGTCGTTTGAGAAACGCTTCAGAAAAGCGAGTCGGGACGACAAACAAAACAAAACAAACGTGTAGCCAATGAGCAGAAAGGGGCGGGTCTTGTCGATATGGGCGGAGAGAGTGTTCAGTGCGCGTGTGTGACGTTAGCAGAAAGTGGTTTTAACATGGACATGGAGGATAAAAACAAAGAAAGAAAGAGAAGAAAGACTTACGATAAGGACAAGAAGTAGGACGTGTTAATATAGGATCAGCTTTCCAGCGCTGGAGAGAACTGAAGGAGCAGGAAGTCGGCCACATATTCACAGGTTGGAGTTTCCCGAGTCAATAACTCCTGAGCTAAACGCTGTTACTACACAAATAACACCTCTTTTCTATCGTAGTAATGTAGAGAGGCAGCTACAACCGCGTTTTGTGTAGTAACAGCGTTTAGCTCAGGAGTTACTGACTCGGGAAACTCCGACCTGTGAATATGTGGCCGACTTTACTTAAGACGCCGAGGCGCTTTTTTCCTTCTCGATAGGTGAGTAACGTTGGTTTTGCTTTGTTACACAGAACTAATATATGCCTTTGTCCTTTACATCATTATGCTTGTGTGGCATTTTTGCTTGTTTGTTTATCTACAATCGTATTGTTCTTCCCTTCAGCTATGATAAAGACATGTTTCTTTCTGTTAGTCGCCTGGGTTACGTAAATATGTGTGGGCGGAGCTATCGATACAGGGGTGGGACCCGTTTGGGTTAGGGGCGTGTTTGTTTTGGTGATTTCAAATGTCAACATTGGCTTTCAAACAACGGAGACCGCATCTTTAACGAATAATTCATGAACATTATACACCTTTTTCCTCACAGTGATGTCTGGGAGTGAATATTTCTGTAAGCAGCGTTAGTCAGTGTCTTCACCCGCGTGTCAGGGCTTATTCTGTTACCTCTCACGGCTAATAATGAAGTGAGCCGCTAGTGAGACACCGTTAGTGTGATCTCATTTCTGAGGTGAAACATTAACATAAACGCGTCGACTTTTACACAGTACACAGATCTGATACCTGATTGGCTGACGCCACATGGCGTCGCTGAGGCATCGGATCATGTCACATGATCACTGCTATAATGTGTAATAATAATATTGGGACTTTGTATGGTTATAATATTGTAATAACATGATTATAGCGTAACATCTCTGCATCATTGTAGGGTTTTATTCTATCAGATTTATTGTGTTCCTATAAAACATCAGAACACCAACGTTCTAGTAAACTCCAGTTTCTAGCGTCTCAGTTTCTTTCTCAATCCTCTCGGTATTTCACTCGGAACCTCCTTGTTAATTACCATCAACTTCATGCTGAAAAAGTAGAGTAAATAAAAGACAGAGAGAAAAGGACAGAATGAAGGATAGAAGTGAAATTTAGTCGGTCAGGTGACAAAAAACGAAACCACTAATTATCCAACTTTGAATTATTAATAGCTGCTAATTACATACAGAGGTGTTCATCATGTCAGTGCGGTGTGATATACAGCTTGTGTGTGTGTGCGTGTGTGTGTGTTTGTGTGTGTGTGTGTAGTCGGGATTTGCTTCAGGAGATTGTAGATGTGGATCTGAGTAACGAAGCCTTTCCTTTCTCCACACACAAAATAGTGACGGCTGCTGGACACAAGGTCAGTTTCTCTTTATATAGACACGTGTGTGTGTGTGTGTGTGTGTTTTCTCACATGAGAGTTTTCCATGAAAAAAAAACAATGTGTGAGTCTATGTGCGTGCATGTGTGTGTGCGTGCATGTGTGTGTGCGTGCGTGTGTGCGTGCGTGTGTGCGTGCATGTGTGCGCGTGCGTGCGTGCATGTGTGCGTGCATGTGCGCGTGCATGTGCGCGTGCATGTGTGTGTGCATGCATTTGTGTGTGTGTTTTCTCACATGAGAGTTTTCCATGAAAAAAAAACAATAAGTGTGAGTCTATGTGCGTGCGTGTGTGTGCGTGCATGTGTGCGTGCGTGTGTGCGTGCATGTGTGTGTGTGTGTGCATGTGTGTGTGTTTTCTCACATGAGAGTTTTCCATGGAAAAAAAACAAGCACAAAAATACTTTTTTTTTCACAAAAAAAGCAACAGTTTCACATTTGTGTGAGTTTTTAATCTCACAAACGCTGTTGATGCAAACAGAAATAAAGGCGATCCGTACAGACGGGTTCTTCTGATGTTCTGATCCTTTAAAAAGCACAAACACTGATCCGTGATCTGCTGCGTAATCACCGCTCCACATCTGGAATCGTTTTATTCAGGATCGTTTCATCCGCCGTGAATCTATCGATGAAAACGAGCGACGGCGTCTTTTTGTAACGCTGATCGCACGAGACGGGATTTTACTGATGTTTGATTTACGAATCAGAATAAAAAACAAGGAAAATAATCTGTTAAAGAATCGTCATGTGTTCAGCTGAAATCAGACGTGAACCTTTACTGCATATGGAGGGGAAATAAGTGCTGAAGGCTGCAGAGGAGCGATTGATCCAGAAAAGACACGAGTGCACACTTTCTTCCTCTGTAGAGACCCGAGAGCGGGAGTAATGGTGCGCTGTGTCAGCACACACACACACACACACACACACACACACACACACACACACACACACAGTTTATTCCAATTAACTCTCTCTGTCTCCACCACACAGGCACTTTTTTACAATTAGTTCCTGCAGAATCAACACAAACTCTTCTTTACTTCTGCTAATGCAGCTGGAAAAGTCCAGGAATTCTGTTTCTCACACTAATTTAACCCCACAAAGTTTAACCTTGTTTATATTTTTGTCGTGTACTTACATGTGCTTAAAATGTCATCATTAATGTCATCAACGTGACATCACCGAGGATCCGACGCAGACCCTCGAGACTTACTGTACGTTAGCGTTACGGTAATTAGCCGTGTCGTAGTGTCACTAATCTGTGAGCTCACCGTTTATTTATAGCGAGTGCTGAAAGAGCGAGTGTATTGTTTTAATGCTTTCAGGTCGAACTTCTGATTTGCTGATGCCACAGAATTCAGTGTTTGAGTCTCTGGAGAAATGTGTGTGTGTGTTTGTGTGTGTGCAGGTACGAGCCATGCGTCTGTCCTTTGTTGGAGAGCTCGGCTGGGAGCTGCACATCCCTAAAGACTCCTGCCTGCCGGTGTACCAGGCCGTCATGGCCGCCGGCGCCAAACATGGTGTCCAGAATGCAGGCTACAGAGCCATCGACTCGCTCAGCATAGAGAAAGGTGAGCTTCTGTTCCCACGCCTTCTGTCACACACACACACACACGTTTCACACACACGCGGGGTCATTGATCCGAATCCCAGAGCTTTTCCTACACCGATCAGTTTCCCGTCACATAACAAATCTCTAGAGATTGTGGGCGGAGCTTACTGACCAAAAAAAAAAAAAAAAACCCGCTACGTGAGAGACACAAACCGATTGGTGATGACGTAAGTAGAAAGGGGGAAAACAAGGGCAAAGGGGTGCCAATACTTTAGCCTTTAGTAAGCTGAGTGTCAAAGAAACCTCACGAATAATGACGTGAGGAGCTTTTACAGGTTCTCAACGATCCACCAAAGAGCCCACGAGCTGTGTGTTAAACGTCTGACCGCTTCAGCACCGTAATAATAACACAATTACCTAATAATACGTTTCTTTGGGGTTTATGTCTGCGCGTCACTCAGGGATCTTACTGGATTTAACTCCGCCCACTTCTTCTTCTTTCTCAGGTTACAGACACTGGCACGCTGACCTGCGCCCTGATGACACGCCCCTGGAGGCGGGGCTTGCATTCACCTGTAAGCTGAAGTCATCTGTTCCCTTTCTGGGACGTCAGGCTCTGGAGACGCAGAAGGCTGAAGGTCTGCGCAGGAGAATCGTCTGCTTCACCATCGACGAGTGAGTCTGAGCGTTTGTCTGTCTGTCTGTGTATCTGTGAGTGTTTGTGTCTGTAAGTGTGTCTATGTGTGGCCTGAGTCTGGGTGTGTGTGTGTGTGTGTGCGTGCCTGAGTCTGTGTGTGCGTGCCTGAGTCTGTGTGTGCGTGCCTGAGTCTGTGTGTGCGTGCCTGAGTCTGTGTGTGCGTGCCTGAGTCTGTGTGTGTGTGTGTGCGTGCCTGAGTCTGTGTGTGTGTGTGTGCGTGCCTGAGTCTGTGTGTGTGTGTGTGCGTGCCTGAGTCTGTGTGTGTGTGTGTGCGTGCCTGAGTCTGTGTGTGTGTGTGTGCGTGCCTGAGTCTGTGTGTGCGTGCCTGAGTCTGTGTGTGCGTGCCTGAGTCTGTGTGTGCGTGCCTGAGTCTGTGTGTGCGTGCCTGAGTCTGTGTGTGCGTGCCTGAGTCTGTGTGTGCGTGCCTGAGTCTGTGTGTGCGTGCCTGAGTCTGTGTGTGCGTGCCTGAGTCTGTGTGTGCGTGCCTGAGTCTGTGTGTGCGTGCCTGAGTCTGTGTGTGCGTGCCTGAGTCTGTGTGTGCGTGCCTGAGTCTGTGTGTGCGTGCCTGAGTCTGTGTGTGCGTGCCTGAGTCTGTGTGTGCGTGCCTGAGTCTGTGTGTGCGTGCCTGAGTCTGTGTGTGCGTGCCTGAGTCTGTGTGTGCGTGCCTGAGTCTGTGTGTGCGTGCCTGAGTCTGTGTGTGCGTGCCTGAGTCTGTGTGTGCGTGCCTGAGTCTGTGTGTGCGTGCCTGAGTCTGTGTGTGCGTGCCTGAGTCTGTGTGTGTGTGGGTGTGTGCCTGAGTCTGTGTGTGTGTGGGTGCGTGCCTGAGTCTGTGTGTGTGTGGGTGCGTGCCTGAGTCTGTGTGTGTGTGGGTGCGTGCCTGAGTCTGTGTGTGTGTGGGTGCGTGCCTGAGTCTGTGTGTGTGTGGGTGCGTGCCTGAGTCTGTGTGTGTGTGGGTGCGTGCCTGAGTCTGTGTGTGTGTGGGTGCGTGCCTGAGTCTGTGTGTGTGTGGGTGCGTGCCTGAGTCTGTGTGTGTGTGGGTGCGTGCCTGAGTCTGTGTGTGTGTGGGTGTGTGCCTGAGTCTGTGTGTGTGGGTGTGTGTGGGTGTGTGCCTGAGTGCCTGTGGGTGTGTGCCTGAGTGCCTGTGGGTGTGTGCCTGAGTCTGTGTGTGTGTGTGTGTGTGTGTGTGTGTGTGTGTGTGTGTGTGTGTGTGTGTGTGTGTGATGATAGTAAAGTCTTTGCTGTTTTCTCCCTTAGGAAAGTGCCTATGTTCGGATTAGAGGCTATTTTCCGTAACGGCGTTCCTGTTGGACATTTGCGTAGAGCCGAGTTCGGATACGCCATCAACAAAACCATCGGCTACGGATACGTCCGAGATCCAGATGGAGGAGTGGTGAGACACAGACACAGACACACACACACACACACACACACACACACACACACGTACTGTGATGTGTGACAGTATGATAAATTCCTCCATCTCTATCTCAGAGGATCGATCAAGGCTGCAACTGCCCCTGGGGTCAAAGGTCACAGATGTTAGCGGTGCTGGATGTGACTGTATTCAGACAGAATAGTAAAAAAAGAAGTGATGATGTGAACAGACGTGTGATGGAGTCTGACGCTCAGACGAAGTGATGAGCAGATAAACAGGATCTGTTCACACCACAGGACGAGTCACTGAGCAGCTTGATGTCATACAGATGCTTTAAATCGTCTCCGAATCCAAAGTGAAGCTACATCGTGTCTCTTTAGCTAACGGTTTAGTGAGCGTTCGTCTTCTGCATAGGTCTGAGACACGGAGAACTCGACAGATCTCTGATTCTTTATAGCGGTTCCTCGCTTTGTTCCTGTGGTGTGTGTGCACTGACATTCCTTGGGATGTGTGTGTGTGTGTGTGTGTGTGTGTGTGTGTGTGTGTGTGTGTGTGTGTGTGTGTGTGTGTGTGTACGTCTGCAGGTGAGCCCAGATTTCATCCGCAGCGGTGACTTCACTCTGGAGAGAATGGGTGTGGTCTACAAAGCCAAAGCTCACCTGAAGTCCCCGTTTGACCCAGACAACAAGAAAGTGAAGGGGATCTACAGCTCTGAGTGAATCTGTCTCGCTCTCGTCCTGCATCTGTCTCGCTCTCGTCCTGCATCTGTCTCGCTCTCGTCCTGCATCTGTCTCGCTCTCGTCCTGCATCTGTCTCGCTCTCGTCCTGCATCTGTCTCGCTCTCGTCCCGCATCTGTCTCGCTCTGGTTTTCTTCCTCACTGAACAGCTGAAAATAAAACTGGTTCAGGGACAACGATAAATCTGCTTCTGCTCATTCACACACACACACACACACACACACACACACACACACACACACACACACACACACACACACTCACACACACTCACACACACACACACACACACTCTCACATGCACTCACTCAATTTCTCTCTCTCTCTCTCACACACACACACTCACTCACTCACTCACTTTCTCTCTCACACACACACACTCTCTTACACGCACTCACTCACTCACTCACTCACTCACTCACTTTCTCTCTCTCTCACACACACACACACTCTCTCTTACCTGCACTCACTCACTTTCTCTCTCTCACACACACACACACAATCACACACACACACACACGCACAACTCAACAGAAACTGCCCCCCCCCCCCGGCAGACCCGAGTGGTATATAAATGTAAAAAATATAAATGTTTACAAAGTTAAATTGTGTTAGTAATAAATAAATAAATAAATGAGAAGATAAAAGATTTCAAGCCAAAAAGACAGTAAAAAACAAAGACTTATCAGCCGAAGGGTTGAGGTTCATTCTGCCCTTCTGGTATTTTATTTCTGTGCCATAAACACACTGTTTCCAGTTTAGTGTCGTACTTCATACTGGTGTTAATGAGCGAGACCACGAACCTGTTTACATTTAGTGAATCTACATTTTAAGCGCAGTTGACATCTGCACTAAAGTCGTGAGTTTCTCAGCAATAAAGTGACAAGGTCATGTACGGATGTCTCTGGTCTCTGGTCAGATCAGGCAGCTTTTTATCGTGTCTGTAATTAGTACGTAGCCGGAGGTGTGGAGGTGGCTTCGTGTTGGGGCAGAACCTCTGTAGGGCCGTGAGGGTGATCTTTAGGAAATAAGAGGCTCTGATGAAACAAAGTGCACCAAATATGTGTCGGTCTTCCTGATGCACGGGGTTCTGAATGTGTTATATAGATGGTGCTTTAACACTATTACTTGTCTTAAAGCTAATCATTTACAATAAAACTAACAGATTATCAACAGAAAAAGTATTTAGAGGAAACCAAATTGTCTGCAATGTTTTATAAGTATGTATACACACATATATATATATATATATATATATATATATAAATATATAAATAATAAAACTAAGAAGAGTTTTATTTTAACCAACAGTTTTGTGTATTTATTACCATCATGTTTTTTTCCTTTAGTTCCTCCTCATCCCCGTATAACGCTGCGTTTACGCCGGCAGAAACTCCACGACTATTACAGACCATCTTTTTATTTTAATTCAGTTGTTACACCACGAGTATACTCGTTCCTGATTGGCCGAGCAGTCATGCATTAATTGCTACACAAAAACAAGCAGAAACAAAAGTTTTGACTAAACCTGTACACTCGTGTCGCTGAAGTAAAGTAAAATATCTGACCAGAAGCAAAATGACTGGTAAACACATGACTTCACTTCTCATTTGCATCCCTTAGCTCTGGCCACGCCCACTTTGGGTTCCATCTCAGGAGCTCTGTATAAAATTTACTTCTGGTCATTAGATTAAGCTGCTGATGTGAACGCAGCCAAATGAGTCGGTGTTTCGTTCGAATTCGGTCGAGTGTTTATTATCGTGTCTATAATTACAGAACATAGCTGGAGGTGTTGAGCGGCGGCGTTGGAACACGGAGGCGTGTTATCCGCTGCGTCGGGGCTGAACCTCGGTAGGACCGTTACTCGGAGCCGTCGCTCGGCTCGGGTCGCACGTTTGTGCATGTGGCTGGAGCTCCGCTGACACCTCGGGAATCTTCTGTTTCTCCCACTGGCCCTGGAGAAGAGAAAGAGTCTGAAACATCTATTATACCGAGAGAAACGTTTAGGAAATGAGAGGCTCAGATCTCAGAGATGTTCTGAAACTGCACCGCTGTGTTAATGTTGGTCTTCCTGATGCACGGTGTGAATTTAATGACAATCAGAAAAAAAACCCACTTGTCTTGGGGTTAAAAAACCAGACCTTCTCAGATCCTCAGCACATTCACACTGTGTTAGGGAGGTGAAAACTTAACACAGGAGTGCAGCTGGTTTTAACTTAACACATTTCATAGCTGAGACACAGTGAAGTGTTCGGGGGTGTTGTACAGTATAGTTCATTCATTCATTCATCTTCTACCGCTTATCCGAACTTCTCGGGTCACGGGGAGCCTGTGCCTATCTCAGGCGTCATCGGGCATCGAGGCAGGATACACCCTGGACGGAGTGCCAACCCATCACAGGGCACACACACACTCTCATTCACTCACACACTCACACACTACGGACAATTTTCCAGAGATGCCAATCAACCTACCATGCATGTCTTTGGACTGGGGGAGGAAACCGGAGTACCCGGAGGAAACCCCCAAGGCACGGGGAGAACATGCAAACTCCACACACACAAGGTGGAGGTGGGAATCGAACCCCCAAACCCAGGAGGTGTGAGGCGAACGTGCTAACCACTAAGCCACCGTGCCCACCATGTTGTATAATATTAAAGATAAAAAAATCCGAACGTGTGCATTAAGGAGGTCCGAACTAATGGACTGTCTGCTTTGTACACAAAATCTCACTCCGGTTCTTCCTGTTTTTGGTGTGTATCAGTCTGCTGTACCCCTGCTAGCATGAGCACATATACGGTGTGTGTACTCACAGGGAAGAGCTGGGCGGTGGACTGGTTACAGTGCATGGAGATGGGTGAAGTGGTGTACAGGGAGTCGAGCACCTCGGCACTGAAGGAGTCCCAGGTCACGGAGGAGAACTGGTCCTCCACTGAGGTCTGAGAGCAGCTGCAGCCCTCGCCACCATGAAATCTGACAGGAATAACAAATCACAGGGTTCTAATAACACCTTATCGTTTCTATGGTAACAGCTCATTCACTGCAAATCTTCGACCTGATTTATTTAAAAAAAAGCACAAGCACCTGTTGATGAGGCTGAAGTACTTCTGCAGGTAATCTGGGTCTACATGACTCTTACAGAGCTCCAGCTGTGTACGGGGGTAATAGTGCACGTAATTCACACACATCTCCTCCATGATCCCAAATCCACCCTGCACACACACACACACACACACACACACACAGCTTAATTGGCTATTTCAGAGCCATTTTGTTAAAAGCATTGCTGCCTTAGACCACATTCGGTCTCCACAGGACGAGATTAAGGGTGACGTCAAGGCTGTAAGATGATGTCGGGGTTTAGAATAAAGTCGCTCTCCCGCAAGTGAACTTAACTATAAACAGACAAAAATTATGATGCCATCATTGTTAAAACTGCAGTGTAAAAGGAATGAAACGCTCAGGGACGTGATGATGTAAATATCAGACTTCAGGGTGATGAGAGAGGTCGTGTGTATCGTATGTTCACACACACTCACCACTGTGGCTTTGACTCGGTCTTCTGTGTTATAAGTGCATTTCGTCAGAAGCACATCACCCTGAGAAAGGAGGGGGGAGGTCGAGAGAGGGAAAGAGGGGGAGAGAGAGAGATCTTGTGATCAGCTGCTATTTGTAGTTGGATATTTAAAAGCGGCTCAGTGTTTGGCAGGTCAGTGTGAAGCTGGCGGCTCTCGCTGTGTGTGTGGGAGCTGATATTGACGGTCTAAATGCAGCAGATCTGTTCTTTTGTTGGTGGCTCGTTGCCTCCAGGCTTTTCCTGTAATGTCTGTGTTATCTCTGCTTTTTCTCAGGATAAATACAAGTCCTGCTTTAGTTGTGCTGGCGTGGAGAACTTACTGGCAGAACAGTCACCATCTTTCTGAGGATGCGAATGATCTAACAGATAAAGATGAAGAGAGAGAGAGAGAGAGAGAGAGAGAGAGAGAGAGAGAGAGGTGTTATAATGCTGAACAAAAGTAATCCAGCATTTCAAATTGTAATGAACTTTCTAATATTCAGCATTCTGTAAGATGTGTGGGGTCATGTTGTAAACAATCAGCAGTGTGTGTGTATATATAGTGTGTGTGTCAGCAGTGTGTGTGTGTGTACATATATATAGTAGTGTGTTTGTGTGTATATATATATAACGTGTGTGTGTGTCAGCAGTGTGTGTGTCAGTAGTGTGCCAGCAGTGTGTGTGTTTATATATATAAAGTAGAGTGTGTGTCAGCAGTGTGTGTGTGTGTGTGTGTGTGCATATATATATGCACATGTATATGTGTGTGTTTGTGTGTATTTTTATGTGTTTGTGTTTGTATGTTTGTGTTTATTTTTGTGTTTGTGTGTATTTTTATGTTTGTGTGTGTGTTTGTGTGTATTTTTATGTTTGTGTGTGTGTGTTTGTGTGTATTTTTATGTGTGTGTGTGTGTGTGTGTGTGTGTGTGTTTGTGTTTATGTGTGTGTTATACCTGATAGTGTGCACTGAAGTGTTTGTCCTCCTGCACCACCTCCACCTCTCTGCCTCCCCTCACCAGCACGGTGCGGACGCCTCGACCCGCCAGGTGTGTGTGCAGCTGTGATGCAAAAATATGGATCCCTCCAGGAGGCAGCGCCTGTAGCAGACGAGTGGGAGTGAAAAACACACACACACACACACACACACACACACACGTTATCCAGGAATAAACATCACTTCAGCACACCGCTGTTTGTTTCCCTCGAGCGATCTACAGGTTCTTCAGCTTTAATAAGAGTTCAGAAGAAAATATTCCTCCATCACTAGCACTGCGATCACTTATATTACATTTAAAATAGCTGCGCTTTTGTTTTTCTGCAGATAAAAAATAAAAAGGAAAAAAACGACACATCTGCACACACGCACACTTTCTGTAATCTGATTTCAAAAGAAAATTCCTACTGATTACATTTCATCTCTCTATAATCGTGTTTTTCTAAAGTCTTGATTTGATTTGACTTTTTTGCGTCACGCGGCTTCAAGGAGTCCATCGATATTTCCTATAAAACTAAATCACTGTAATCCACATGCTGTCTCTCGTTAGGGTGTCCATGTGGCCAAGGGTTCAGAGTTCAGATACCAGGTTTTGTAATGTGTCAGTATGTGTGTGTTCAGTATGTGTGTGTGTTCAGTATGTGTGTGTTCAGTATGTGTGTGTTCAGTATGTGTGTGTGTGTCAGTATGTGTGTGTTCAGTTTGTGTGTGTGTTCAGTATGTGTGTGTTCAGTATGTGTGTGTTCAGTATGTGTGTGTTCAGTATGTGTGTGTTCAGTATGTGTGTGTGTCAGTATGTGTGTGTTCAGTTTGTGTGTGTGTTCAGTATGTGTGTGTTCAGTATGTGTGTGTGTGTGTCAGTATGTGTGTGTTCAGTATGTGTGTGTTCAGTATGTGTGTGTGTCAGTATGTGTGTGTTCAGTTTGTGTGTGTGTGTTCAGTATGTGTGTGTTCAGTATGTGTGTGTGTTCAGTATGTGTGTGTTCAGTATGTGTGTGTTCAGTATGTGTGTGTGTCAGTATGTGTGTGTTCAGTTTGTGTGTGTGTTCAGTATGTGTGTGTTCAGTATGTGTGTGTGTGTTCAGTATGTGTGTGTGTGTTCAATATGTGTGTGTGTCAGTATATGTGTGTTCAGTTTGTGTGTGTGTTCAGTATGTGTGTGTTCAGTATGTGTGTGTTCAGTATGTGTGTGTTCATTATGTGTGTGTTCAGTATGTGTGTGTGTCAGTGTGTGTGTTCAGTATGTGTGTGTTCAGTATGTGTGTGTGTCAGTGTGTGTGTGTTCATTATGTGTGTGTTCAGTATGTGTGTGTGTCAGTGTGTGTGTGTCAGTGTGTGTGTGTTCAGTATGTGTGTGTTCAGTATGTGTGTTCAGTATGTGTGTGTGTCAGTGTGTGTGTTCAGTATGTGTGTGTTCAGTATGTGTGTGTGTCAGTGTGTGTGTGTTCATTATGTGTGTGTTCAGTGTGTGTGTGTGTCAGTGTGTGTGTGTTCAGTATGTGTGTGTTCATTATGTGTGTGTTCATTATGTGTGTGTTCAGTATGTGTGTGTTCATTATGTGTGTGTTCAGTATGTGTGTGTTCATTATGTGTGTGTTCAGTTTGTGTGTGTGTTCAGTATGTGTGTGTTCAGTATGTGTGTGTGTCAGTGATGTTTTTGTGATGTGATGTGTCTCAGTACTAATGTGTGATGCTCTAAGTGGACCACAGAGTCACAAGACACCAGCAGCATTAAATATTATGACCATAAATAATATCAACTGAACTTTTATGACATCATAATAAGTGAAACTTTAAAAAAAAACCTTATACAATTGTGTTCATTTAAACAATGGCCTTATTATTTTTTTGGAATGTTTTGTCTATGAATGTGAAATTTATTACAGTTATATACAATAAACTGAACATTTATGCTTTGGACATTTGATTCATTGGAATGAGTGATTCAAAAGAATCGATTCATTAAACTCAGTATACAATTTAGGCAACAAGCTAAACTCTTTACTGAGTTTTATATAACATGTACGCAGGCTGCACGAATGAGGTTCGAGCTTCTAGATGTTTCTAGAAACGGAGTGTACCGTGTGTGTGCAGTCGGCGGTGCAGTAGCCTGTGAGCTGGAAGGTGTGCTGGTGAGGAGGGACGGCCATGACAGGTGTGTAGACTAAACCGAGCTCCATGATCCCGGCGTCAAAGCGTCTCAGAGACGGAGTGTACCACAGACGGATACCGGAGGAGTCACGACGTCCTGGAATACGTGCACACACACGCACACGCACACACACACACATACACACACACATACACATACACACACACACACACACACACACACACACACACATACACACACACACACTGTATAACTGAGCTCATAGGTAATTTAAACAGTGCTGCACAGTCTAGATCAGATTCTTCTTAGTCTGATGGAGTAAAGTACTTCTGTGTTATATTAAAAAAACCTGGAATTTTGTAGAATCATTATCTATAACACACACACACACACACACACACACACACACACACACACACACACACACACACACACACACAAAAGGATTCAAAATGACGTAAAGATTATAATCAATGAAGAAATATGATTCAAGGACTTGAACATGGATTTGAAACAAGAAGTCTGGAAAAGTGAGGAGGAAGAGGAGGAGGAGCTGCTCGAGGCAAGCATGGCCTCGGGTGGTTAAAGCAGAGACAGGAACGATGAGTCATATCGGTAAGAGATATCGAAACACCCTAATTGGACTGTGTGTGTGTGTGTGTGTGTGTGTGTGTGTGTGTGTGTGTGTGTGTGTGTGTGTGTGTGTGTGTGTGTGGGTGTGTGCACTTACCGGAGATGCGGAGTGGGTTGTGATAGTGCACCTCCAAACGAAGGAACCTGGAGGAACTTTCTCCACCCATAGGAAGGCCAGCATCTGAGGGGTAATAGAATGGCTAAACACACACACACACACACACACACACACACACACATACACAGATCACATACTGTAAGCTTCCCACTCCTGAAGACGCAGGAAAATGTAGATTTCTGTAAATTTGTGGAAGGAGTCTCCAGTATCAGACATGAAGAGGTCGTGTTGTGTTTTCGAGTCCGTGTAAATGAACCGTTACTATAGAAACAACATTAATGTAAACATACGTCACAGTCAGAGCTTCTGTCCAATCAGGATGCGGAGATTGACGGTTTTGTGTTATTTTTAAGTCACACATAAGGAGTTCATATGATTGATGGTGAATCACTGGAGTGAAACAGACCTCCAGCTCTGACTCGAACAGAGCAGCTCTGTCCACTCGGCTGTTCTACGTTTTAGCAAAAAAAGAAAAGAAAAAAAAAACAGCCATTTTTAAAAGCGTTATAAAAAAAACACGGTCCAAGAACTGCTTTACATAACCGGCCTGATTTTCCTCCTCCTCCTCCTCTTTTCCCTTTTCTTCTTCTTCTTCCTCTTTCTTCATTTTATATATAAAGCGCATCATTTTTGTTCCAGATCAAAAATGAATAATTAATGTAAAGAAACAGAAAATAACTGCGCGGGAAAAGTTTTTTAAACCCAGAAGAAAGAACGAAGGCTTCAGTTTGTATATATAATTTTTTTGCTAATCGCATCGCTGCAGCTCGTCTGCGGGAGGAGGAAGATGTTTTGTGCTGCTTTTCCTCTGGTGTAATTCAGTAATTGGTGTCTCTTGTCTCTCTGTGCCACTCAGATACGTGACTGGCACCGAGCGAGCGTGGGCGATCTGCCTGTGTGTGTCTATAGAGACAGCCGAATGCTGCGGCGGCTCTCAGGTACCTCACGGCCCTGAATTATCCACGCCGATCACACGGCCGATCACACGGCACCGCCTGGGAGAAATGTTCCACTTACTAAATGTTCTAAACAATGCAAGGGATGAAGAAGATGAAGAAGAGGAAGGCCCACAAATATGAGTTTCTTTAAATCACCTGCATTCTTTAATTAGTGAGAAACAACTCATGTCTTATGAACATGTATTTAAGCTGACAGTCTTTTAACAGGTTTAACAGTGAGGTGTTTATTTCCTGTATGAATTAAAGTGAATATTTATGTAGTGTTTCAGCTCCCCGTGATCACACACTGCACCTTTAATCGAATAAATTGTGCAGTGGTTTAAAAGTAGTTCGTTTATAAGTAGTATGTGCGTGTGTGTGTTCAGTATGTGTGTGTTCAGTATGTGTGTGTCAGTATGTGTGTGTTCAGTATGTGTGTGTGTCAGTATGTGTGTGTTCAGTATGTGTGTGTGTTCAGTATGTGTGTGTTCAGTATGTGTGTGTGTGTGTGTTCAGTTTGTGTGTTTCAGTATGTGTGTTCAGTATGTGTGTGTTTGTATGTGTGTGTTCAGTGTGTGTGTTCAGTATGTGTGTGTTCAGTATGTGTGTGTGTGTCAGTATGTGTGTGTGTGTCAGTATGTGTGTTCAGTATGTGTGTGTTCGTATGTGTGTGTGTGTCAGTGTGTGTGTGTTCAGTGTGTCTGTTCAGTATGTGTGTGTCAGTGTGTGTGTGTTCAGTATGTGTGTGTGTATATTATATGTGTGTTCAGTATGTGTGTGTGTCAGTGTGTGTGTGTTCAGTATGTGTGTGTTCAGTATGTGTGTGTGTTCAGTATGTGTGTGTTCAGTATGTGTGTGTCAGTGTGTGTGTGTTCAGTATGTGTGTATCAGTATGTGTGTGTTCATTATGTGTGTGTTCAGTATGTGTGTGTGTCAGTGTGTGTGTTCAGTATGTGTGTGTTCAGTATGTGTGTGTCAGTGTATGTGTGTGTGTCAGTGTGTGTGTTCAGTATGTGTGCATGTCAGTGTGTGTGTGTGTGTTCAGTATGTGTGTGTCAGTGTATGTGTGTTCAGTATGTGTGTTTCAGTATGTGTGTGTGTTTGTGTTCAGTGTGTGTGTCAGTATGTGTGTTTGTGTTCAGTATGTGTGTGTCAGTGTGTGTGTTCAGTATGTGTGTGTGTCAGTGTGTGTGTTCAGTATGTGTGTGTCAGTGTATGTGTGTTCAGTATGTGTGTTTCAGTATGTGTGTGTCAGTGTGTGTGTTTGTGTTCAGTGTGTGTGTCAGTGTGTGTGTTTGTGTTCAGTGTGTGTGTGTCAGTATGTGTGTTTGTGTTCAGTGTGTGTGTGTTCAGTGTGTGTGTGTGTTTGTGTTGAGTATGTTTGTGTTCAGTGTGTGTGTTTGTTCTCAAACTCATGGTATCTTCAGTATGTAACCTTGTGAACCAGCATTAATGTAACCAATGATAGAGATTTAAGCTCTTATGTACGTCGCTCTGGATAAGAGTCTGTCACATGGTGTAAGTGTAAATGTGTGTGTTCAGCATGTGTGTGTTCAGTGTGTGTGTCATTATGTATGTGTTTAGTGTGTGTGTTTGTGTGTGTGTTCAGGGTGTGTGTGTCAGCATGTGTGTGTTCAGTGTGTGTGTATGTGTGTATGTCTGTGTTCAGTGTGTGTGTGTTCAGTGTGTGTGTGTTCAGTGTGTGTTCAGAATGTTTGTGTTCAGTGTGTTTGTGTGTGTGTGTCAGAGGTGGCAAAAGTACACACATCCTTTACTTGAGTAGAAGTACAGATACTCATTGTTTAAAAGACTCCAGTAAAAGTAGAAGTAGTGACTACACTCTGTTACTCAATGTACACATTACACATGTACTTAAGTAAAAAGTCGCGATACTACTACCTGTGGTGTAGTCTAGTTTTTTGTAGTGAGTATACTGTGATCCCCCCCCCCCACCCTCAGCCTCATACACACCCATCCTAGAGCGACACCCCATAGGCACCACCACACTCACTAATGCATAAAATATGCATCTACATGTAATTGAGAGCATTATTAAAGACTGCGTATGTGTTATCAACATTCACATTTATGATAAGCAACAAAAGACAGTCAGCTGATAAAACCTGAGCTCCAGGTCCCATATCCATATGACATTTAAGGCGTAATGTAATCAGACAGTTGGCAGCACACATTGACTTTCACAGTAGGAAAACATATAGACTATGAAAGTCAGCGTGCTGCCAACTGTCTGATCACCAACATGTTTCAAATTATCATCTTTTGTCTTAAACAGAAGAAAGAAACTCATACAGTTTTGGAACAAATTGAGGGTGAAGAAATAAAACAATTATCATTTTTGGGTGAACTTTATACCTTTAAGAGCTACATTTAGCCTTAAATATTATATGAATATGGGACCTGGAGCTCAGGTTTTATCAGCTGTACGTTTTCAATGTACAATTCATGGTGAACATAAAACATTTGTTTATTGCAGAATATTATGATAACTGGTAGTTTATAAAGCTTTATAAACACATGTGTACTCGGGCTGTGGGTGAAATGTCACCCGAAGCTGCTGTAGCTTTAGGCGCAGGCTTCCGAAGACACACAGAGTTTAGTTTGGGTCTGCTTTCGTTTCACATCTTCTTTTACATTAGT
The DNA here is from genome assembly GCF_022655615.1 of Tachysurus fulvidraco. Classification (NCBI taxonomy): domain Eukaryota; kingdom Metazoa; phylum Chordata; class Actinopteri; order Siluriformes; family Bagridae; genus Tachysurus; species Tachysurus fulvidraco. Next base: position 21,226,795 of record NC_062537.1, read on the forward strand.
TAGTTCATTTCAAATTTGCGCCACAAAACACCGCCGAGCAACTCATTTTCCTCCTTGGTAGATGACGTCAGATCAGGTCACAGGCCACGGAAGCCCCAATGGTCCAAAAACGTTAGTGATTCGCAGTCGCAGCCACAGTCTGTGTTCGCAACACAGTGCAGGTTGAATTTATGAATGAAAGTTCTGTCACAAAACGATATTGTTACGTATCCTCACGCTTTTTAAGCGGGTAAACGGAGATCCTTGGCATTTCCCAGTGGTCAGTATCACGTGCGTATCACGTAGACTACACCACTGACTACCACAACTGGACGTCAAGGCCATATCCCAAACTGTAGGGAGATTCCAGCTCTGTGCTTCAAAACAACTCAAAATTATTGTGATGTTTTACAAATGACAAAATTAATGTTAATTAAATTAAGCACTTGGTGTTTTTTGGGTTGACCCCAGGGGCAGTTCTAGGGTTTCATCTTTAGGGGTTTTTAGCCCTCAGTGAGAATTTAAAACAAGAAGAGTTCTATATTATATATTATATGACAACTCTGGTAATAAGAATAGTGACATTTCACTGCTTTTGGTTGCCGTCTTTTAACGTTATAGATAAACGCCTCCAGCTCTGACTGCGCGTGCACGCTGCGCGTACCCGTGCTTCTCCGTTCTATTAAAGTAGACAGCTGAAGACGCACTTTTGAAAGACTACAACACGCGTGTAAAAGTTTGGATAAAAGCAAAGTAAAAAAAAACAGCTTTTGGATCAAACTGATAAATAATTTTCTTTCCCATCGACGACACGTCCTGCATTTTAACGTCATTTTTATTGTTTATTTATGAAAGTAAAAATGCTCCTTATAGTTTTAGGGTGGCTGAGATTACAGACAGGGGGCTGAAGACACCCTAATAAAGGGCTAGAACCCCCCCTGGGTGACACACTTTGCAACGCATTCGCCAGGAATCCTTTTTGACGCCGATTATTACAAACATCTCCCTCATATATGGCCATGTGTGTTCAGGAATGTCCTCGTTGTTAGTTACTTTAACATCGGTGACTCCCTCTGAATGAACATTAGCCATTCCTTTTGTAGGCGCTGCTCATTGTTAGCTCCGCTATCCTTAGTCTATGTCTGATAGCCAGTAAATAATACAGTACACCAGTCACATGGGGAAAAAGCGCACAATGATAGGATGATAGGCTGGAAACAGCGTCCAATGAGAAGGAATAATACTAAAAGTAACGAGTCCGTTTGGGAAATGTAAGAAGTAAAAAGTACAGATATTTGTGTAAAAATGTAATGAGGAAAAGTCAAAAGTTGTCCGAAAAATAAATAGTGGAGTAAAAACTGATACCAGGATACCTCTGGTGTGTGTGTGTGTGTGTGTGTGTGTGTGTGTGTGTGTGTGTGTGTGTGTGTGTGTGTGTGTGTGTGCGTTCTGTGTGTGTGTGCGTGTGCGTGTGTGTGTGTGTTCAGTGTGTGTGTTTGTGTTCAGTATGTGTGTTCTGTTCAGTGTGTGTGTGCATGAGTGTGTTCAGTGTGCATGTGTGTGCATGTGTGTGCGTTCTGTGTGTGTGTGTGTGTGTGTGTGTGTGTGTGTGTGTGTGTGTGTGTTCAGTGTTTGTGTGTGTGTGTGTGCATGTGTGTCTGTTCTCTGTGTGTGTGTGTGTGTGTGTGTTCAGTGTGTTTGTGTGTGTCTTCAGTGTGTGTTTGTGTTCAGTATGTGTGTTCTGTTCAGTGTGTGTGTGCATGTGTGTCTTCAGTGTGTGTGTGTGCATGTGTGTGCATGTGTGTGTGAGTGTGTGTTGTGTGTTTATATGTGTGTGTGTGTGTGCATGTGTGTGTTCATTGTGTGTTCAGTGTGTGTGTGTGTGTGTGTGTGTGTGTGTGTGTGTGTGTGTGTGTGTGTGTGTGTGTGTGAGTGTGTGTTATGTGTTTATATGTGTGTGTGCATGTGTGTGTGTGTGTGTGTGTGTGTGTGTGTGTGTGTGTGTGTGTGTGTGTGTGTGTGTGTGTGTGTGTGTGTGTGTGTGTGTGTGTGTGTGTGTGTGTGTGTGTGTGTGTGTGTGTGTGTGTTCACCTCAGCTCCGAGGGCCCATGCTGCCAGGACGTGTCTACAGGAGTTCAGCTTTGGTGGCTTCATCTTGGAGTCACAGGAGCCGCTGTACTGAGGGACAGAGTCCATGTGAGGTGAACATTCAAACACCTCCATATGATGCACCATGGCCTCGTTCCCCGAACTCACCACCGCCTCGTACTGCACACACAGTTATTAACACTTTATTAATGTGTCATAACCAACATTAATGTCATTAAACAGCCGAGCCGAGTGACATCTCTGATCGCAACAGAAAACGACACGCGCGCGCAACGAACACGCGCGCGCGAAACGAACACGCGCGCGCGCAACGAAACACGCGCGCGCGCAACGAACACACGCGCGGCAACGAAACACGCGCGCGCGCAACGAACACGCGCGCGCGCAACGAACACACGCGCAGCGGCGCAAACGAAACACGCGCGCGCGACGAAACGAACACACGCGCGCGCAACGAACACGCGCGCGCGCGCAACGAAACACGCGCGCGCGCAACGAACACGACGCGCGCGCGCAACGAACACACGCGCGCGCGCAACGAACACGCGCGCGCAACGAACACACGCGCGCGCGCAACGAACACGCGCGCGCGCAACGAACACGCGCGCGCGCAACGAACACGCGCGCGCGAACGAACACGACGCGCGCGCGCAACGAACACGGCGCGCGCAACACACGCGCGCAAAGAACACGCGCGCGCGCAACGAACACGCGCGCGCGCAACGAACACAGCGCGCGCGAACGAACACACGCGCGCGCGCAAACGAACACGCGCGCGCAACGAACACGCGCGCGCGCAACAAACACACGCGCGCGCGCACGACAACACGCGCGCGCGCACGAAACACGCGCGCGCGCACGCACACACACACACGCGCGCAACTCCAACACACACGCGCGCACGAACACGCGCGCGCGCGCGCGAACACACACGCGCGCAACGAACACGCGCGCGCGCACACGACACACGCGCGCCGCAACGAAACGCGCGCGCGCACACACGCGCGCACGAACAAACACGCGCGCGCGCACGAACACACGCGCGCACGAACACGCGCGCGCGCACACGAACACACGCGCGCGCAACGAACACGCGCGCGCGCGCGCGCGCAACGACACGCGCGCGCGCACACACCAGCGCGCGCACGAACAACGCGCGCGCGCACACACACACGCGCGCGCAACGAACACACGCGCGCGCGCGCACACGAACACGCGCGCGCAACGAAACACGCGCGCGCACACACACGCGCGCGCGCAACAACACGCGCGCGCGCGCGAACGCGCGCGCGCAACGACGCGCGCGCGCACGAACACGCGCGCGCGCGCACACACACACACGCACGAACAAACGCAGCGCGCGCGCGCGAAACACACACGCACGAACACGCGCGCGCGCACACACACACGCACGCACGAACAAACGCACGCGCGCGCGCCGCGCGCGCGCACACACACGCACGAACAACACGCGCGCGCGCGACAACACACACACACGCACGCACGAACAAACGCGCGCGCGCGCGCGCGCACACACGCACGCACGAACACACGCGCGCGCGAACGAACACGCGCGCGCGCGCGCGCGCACACACACGCACGAACAAACGCGCGCGCGCACGAACAGCGCGCGCGCAACGACACGCGCGCGCGCGCACACACACACGCACGCGCACGCACGAACACGCGCGCGCGCGCGACACCACACACACGCGCGAACAAACGCGCGCGCGCGCACACACACACACGCACGAACAAACGCGCGCGCGCACACGACACACGCACGCACGAACAAACGCGCGCGCGCGACACACACGCGCGCGCAACGAACACGCGCGCGCGCACGACACGCGCGCGCGCACGAACACGCGCGCGCGCCAACGACACACGCGCGCGCGCAACAACACACGCGCGCGCACGAACACGCGCGCGCGCAGCGCAACACACGCGCGCGCAACGAACACGCGCGCGACGAACACGCGCGCGCGCAACGAACAAACGCGCGCGCGCGCGACACACGCGCGCGCACGACACGCGCGCGCGCAACGCACACACACGCACGAACGAAACGCGCGCGCGCGCGCACGCGACGCGCGCAACGAACACACGCGCGCGCGCAACGAACACGCGCGCGCGCAAAGCGCACACGCGCGCGCGCAACACACACGCGCACGCACGAACAAACGCGCGCGCGCAGCGCACGCGCGCGCGCGCACACGAACACGCGCGCAACGCGCGCGCGCGCGCAACGACACACACGCACGCAACAAACACGCGCGCGCGCAACGAACACGCGCGCGCGCAACGAACACGCGCGCGCGCACACGAACACACGCGCGCGCAACGAAACACGCGCGCGCGCAACGAACACGCGCGCGCGCAACGACACACGCGCGCGCAACGAACAACGCGCGCGCGCACACCACACGCACGCAACGAACACGCGCGCGCGCGCGACGACACGCGCGCGCGCAACGAACACACGCGCGCGCACAACGCAAACACGCGCGCGCGCAACGAACACGCGCGCGCGCAACGAACACGCGCGCGCGCAACGAACACACGCGCGCGCGCAACAACACGCGCGCGCGAACGACGCGCGCGCGGCGCAACGACACACGCGCGCGCAACGAACAAACGCGCGCGCGCAACGACGCGCGCGCGCACGCGCGCGCGCAACAACACGCGCGCGCGCAACGAAAGCACGCCGCGCGCGCGCAACGACACACGCGCGCGCGAACGAACGCGCGCGCGCAACAACACGCGCGCGCAACGAACACGCGCGCGCGCGCAAACGAACACGCGCGCGCGCAACGAACACACGCGCGCGCGCAACGAACACACGCGCGGCGCAAAGAACACACGCGCGCGCGCAACTAACACGCTCGCGAGCAACGAACACACGCGCGCGCGCAACTAACACACTCTCTCGCAACTAACACACGCGCGCGCGCAACTAACCGCGCTCGCGCAACGACCACACGCGCGCAACGAACACTCGCGGAGCGCAAACGAAACCACGCGCGCTAGCAAAAAGAAACCCGAGCGCGCGCAACTAACGAAACGCGCTCGCTCAAATAAAACACTCGCTCAGCTAACTAGCTATTCACTAACAAACTCTTAACTAACATCTCTCGTCGAAACTAACACGATCTGCAGGCTCAACTAACACTCTCTCTCTCAACTAACTCTCTCTCTCAACTAACAAACTCTCAACTAACACTCTCTCTCTCAACTAACACACTCTCTCTCAACTAACACTCTCTCAACTAACACTCTCTCAACTAACACTCTCTCTCTCAACTTACACTCTCTCTCTCACTCTCTCAACTAACAATCTCTCTGAAATAATAAATAAGGACTAAGAACAAAGAGGACTTCAATGAGAAAAGAAGGGAAGATGAGGCAGTGCAAGACGGACAATCAGGAGCAGGACTGAGAGATGATAAAGCAATCATCTTATTTTCACTCTCTGATATCTCAGTGGGCCTGAAGCTCCCCCGAGACACTGGCGTGTAAATTACACCTCTAATTTATTTCTATTGCTTCTGCTTTGAGTCAGCCGAGAGGATGATCAACCTTGGAGTCCACCGTGCAGATGAACAACATGAGGAACGTTTCAGGATCTAAAGCTGCTGCAAATGTTCATGCTGTTTATAAAATACTACTCAATAAATACTGACATGATTATTATTGTATTAAATACTGTAATGGTGACGATAATAAAAAGCACAGTGCATCCTGGGACTATTAATATCACTTTATATTCGATTCATTATAAACCGATTCGTTCTGATTCTGACAGACATCATCCCTGCTGTTACCATGACGATGTGGTTCTTGGGCATGTTGGGGGGTAGTTGGTACATGTAGCACCAGTAGGTGGTCTCCTGATCAGGAACAACAACATTGGGGGCCAGAACCTCCAGCATGCGCACGTCCGGGGGGAGAGAGGGGCTGGGCGTGTCAGGACGCAGCAGAAGGACTCGCTGAACACCGGGTTGAAGGCGGGACACGTTCAGATCATGAAGAGTGTGGATTGGCCGGTCAAGTATGCTGTAGATCAGGTGGACAGTTCCTTCCTGTCAATCAGAGGTGTGTTTGGTGAGTACAGTGTGTGAGTGAGTGTGTGTGTGTGTGTGTGTGTGTGTGTGTGTGTGTGTGTGTGTGTGTGTGTGTGTGTGTGTGTGTGTATATATGTGTGTGTGTGTGTGTGTGTGTGTGTGTGTGTATGGTGTGTTTTGTGGTGTGTGTGGTGTGTGTGTGTGGTGTGTTGTGTGGTGTGTATGTGTGTGTGTGTGTGTGTGTGTGTGTGTGTGTGTGTGTGTGTGTGGTGAGTGTGTGGTGTGTGGTGAGTGTGTGGTGAGTGTGTGGTTTGTGGTGTGTGTGGTGTGTGTGGTGAGTGTGTTGTGTGTGTTGTGTGTGTGGGGGGGTTGTGTGTGTGTGTTGTGTGTGGGGGGGGTTGTGTGTGTGTGTTGTGTGGGGGGGTTGTGTGTGTGTATGTGTGTGTGTGTGTGTGTGTGTGTGTGTGGTATGTGAGTGTGTGTGTGTGGTATGTGAGTGTGTCTCTGTGTGTGTGTGTGGTGTGTGTGTGTGTGTGTGTGTGTGTGTGTGTGTGGGTGGTGTGGTGGTGTTGTGGGGTGTGTGTGTGTGTGGGGTGTGGTGTGTTGTTGTGTGTGTGTGGTGGTTGTGTGTGTGTGGGTGTGTGTGGTGTGTGTGTGGTGTGGTGTGTGTTGTGTGTGGTTTGTGTGTGTGTTGTGTGTGTGTGTGTGTTGTGGTGTGTGGTGTTTTTGGTGGTGTGTGTTTGTGTGTGTTGTGTGTGTGTGTGTGTGTGTGTGTGTGTGTTGTGTGTGTGAGTGGTGTGTGTGTTGTGGTAGTGTGTGCTTTTCGATGTGTGTGCTGTGTGTGTATTTTGTGTTGTTGTGTGTGTGTTGTGTGTTGGGGTTTGTGTAGTGTGTGTGTGTGTGGTGTGTCTGTGTGTGTGTTTGTGTGTATGTGTGTGTGTGTGTGTTGTGTGTATGGGTTTGTGTGTTTGTGTGTATGTGGGTGTGTATGTGTATGTGTGAGTATGTGTGTGTGTGTGTGTGTGTTGAGTGTGTGGTGTGTGGTGTGTATGTGTGAGTATGTGTGTGTGTGTGTGTTGTGTGTGTGTGTGGTGTGGTGTGTGTGTGTTGTGTGTGTGAGTGATGTGTGTGTGTGTGTGTGTGTGTGTGTGTGTGTGTGTGTGTGTGTGTGTGTGTGTGTGTGTGTGTGTGTGTGTGTGTGTGTGTGTGTGTGCATGCGTGTGTGTGAATACTACAGTGCCTCTATAACGTAGTCATGGGGATCGCAGGTACTGAAGGGTCTCCTGAAGAGCAGAGAAAAGCCTTCCGGAGTGTTCTGTGCATCCAGCAGTTCGTAATCCTGCTGAGTGTCCAGCGTGACCCGGCCCTCATCGTCACTCCACGCATCCTGCACATACACAAACATTTAAACACACTTCATATACACACACTGTAGGATATGTGATTAAGATTCCCAGTCAGTCTGCTGTCATGTTGAAGTGTTTGACTGATTACGTCACCCCCCCCCACCTGATCTTAAAAAAAAACACATGTCAGTGCTTAGAGAGCTAGATAAATATGAAGAGCTCAATGAGAACCTTTGTTGTGTTCTTCACACACACACACACACACACACACACACACACACACACACACACACACACACACACACACACACACACACCTTTCTGTGTGATGAATGACTGAAGATGTGGGTCAGAGGCATCTGACATGACGTGAATCAGTCTGAAGAAGCAGCACGCTATAATTCCAAAATGGTGAAGCGATCCTTCAAAAAGTCACATGACCACCAACTCACACAAACTCCTCCCACTTCCCCGACCTTTCTGAGAGCATTTCATTGGACAAACACTAGTGCAGGATGAAGAATAAAAGAATACTTATAATGCTATATAACTAAAACCAGACTCTTTCCTTTATAATCATCTTGGTGTCATTAACACGAAGACAGGTATAAAAAAAGATCCGTAATCAAGGAAAAGGAACAGATACACAGATGATACGGCAAACTGTGTGTGTGTGTGTGTGTGTGTGTGTGTGTGTGTGTGTGTGTGTGTGTGTGTGTGTGTGTGTGTGTGTGTGTGTGTGTGTTTGTTACATTTGAACACATTTTGCATTACATGAGCCACAATCTGCTTTAATCTGCAAGTACATAATGGCATTTTCAAGACAGACTGGCCTCCTCCTCCTCAGGCTATCTGTGTGTGTGTGTGTGTGTATATGCGTGTGTGTGTGTGTGTGTGTGTGTGTGTGTGTGTGTGTGTGTGTGTGTGTGTGTGTGTGTGTGTGTGTGTGTGTGTGTGTGTGTGCGTGCCTGTTTGTGTGTCTTTGTGCATGTGTGTGCGTGTGTGTCTGTGTGCGTGTGTCTGTGTGTGTGTGTGTGTGTGTGTGTGTGTGTGTGCGTGTGCGTGTGTGTGCATCCGAGTGGCCCAATTTAATTTCAGCCTCCACTCATTCCGCCTAGTCACGCCGTCCAACCCACACACACATCATCATCTACATGAATAACACTTTAAACATCATGCTGTAGCCTTTTAACTTAGATTAAAGATGTGACCCTGATATTAATAGTGTACAGATGTGTACGGATGTGTACAGATGTGTACAGATGTGTACTTCATCATAAGGAAGACTATGATTTTTGTATTTCTGATGTCACGGTTGCCATGTTTGCAGATTTCACGCATAATTGGTTTACTTTTACCTCTCATAATATAAAGGGTTTCTTTTTTAAGTATTATATATATATATATATGTGTGTGTGTGTGTGTGTGTGTGTGTGTGTGTGTGTGTGTGTGTGTGTGTGTGTGTGTGTGTGCTGAAAGACAAGCTGGTTATATAAGGTTATAATAATATAAAAATAAATAATAATAGTAATCTTGCTCATGTATGTAGACTGTGATGAAAATTAATATTACAGTTAATTAATAATAAATGTTTTTTATTCCTATATGGAGATTACTGACATCAGGGTAAATGTACTGACATCAGGGTAAATGTACTGACATCAGGGTAAATGTACTGACATCAGGGTAAATGTCGGTTATAGGAGACTTTTATAGGCTTCCTAAAGAAACTCTCACCCCAAAGTAGGACTTGTGTCCATCGCTCCACAGAAGCACCAGGTCAGCGTTGGTGGGTTCCCCGCGGTCCGACATGCCCAGCAGGACGCCGTGGCGCAGCTCCTTGACTCGGAGCTCCATGTACACCTCCTGCTTGGAGTAGCTGAGATTCCAGAAGAGCTCCAGCTGCCCGGCGGGATCCAGGGGGACGTGATAGGGTAAGGAAGGTCTGGAGCGGCTGTCTGGAGACAAAGTTGGAGAAGATGTAGATGAAGATGGGGATGAAGCATGGTATGGGGCCACCAGGAGAACCACCAGGGCAGCGAGCAGGATGATATAGATCAGCGTCACATCCTGCAGACGCAAGTCCTTGCTTAAAAAACGCATCACTCTGTCTCTGATGCTGTACACAAACTCTGAGGATCTTAGTGAGACTTCTCACAACCTTCCTCAGGTCTTTTAGAAAGAAAAGATATCTCCAATATGCTGAAGAGTTAATGCTGCTACTGAGGTTCTTTTGGTTTCCAGTCAAAAATCTTCCAGTTTAGATCTTCTAAGCTTCTCTCTGTGCAGGTCTGTCCCTCTGTCCACTGCTGGACCTGCTCTGGATCTGCTCCGAATCTGCTCGTCCTCTCTCTCCTCCCCAGGCTGTGGCTTTTAAGAGTACGACCCAGTGACAGGCTCTACTTTATCCTGGCTAATTCTGTTAGTTCTGGTTAACCAAAATTTGATTATTTATTTAGCCTCTAGCCAAACTTGTTTCTTTCCCTCTTTTATTTTTTTTTCGCTGCACCGCTACATGATCTGAATTTATCTTTATAAAACAAAACAATATACAGAAATCTTTGTAATTGTGTTTAATGACCTTCCATTGTTCATTGTCTTAAGGGTCAAGCTCATAAACCAAGCACCAGGCATCCATTATTCTGCCTTTTTATTGTTATTAAAGTCTGTGGTGTTGTTTGTGGTTCCACAGGAAACCAGAAGTCGTTAAACTCCAGAATCGACCTCAGTCCTGGCGCCCGTCTTATATCAGAGGGACACGAATGTTTTTTATCTGAACTGTTTTACAACTTTTTGATTACACAATATAGCCATATTATACACTGTGCTGCTGAAATGACACTAATTACAGGATGTAAATGTTTTTATGTGTTTGCCAGGTGATGGAGCATCGTCTCAGATCGGTCATCGCATCCTCTCATCACAGCAGCTTCCTGAGGATCGAGCAGAAGTCTCATCTCTCCCGATTCTTCAGGAGAAAAGCCTTGGACCTTTTCCTTGCTTTGGAATTAATTAAAAGAGTATCAGGACAAACCGCTGTCGAGGGTGGGTGGGGTAATTGAGCTGATGGCCCGGAGGCACCGTGACATGACTGCAGCTGTCGATGGTGTCGTTTCAATCAGGGAAACATGGACACCTTGTTTATGAGTGCGGGGGGGGGGGGGGGGGTCAAGGTCTAAAAGGTTATCTAGGTCCCTAGGGCTATGGGGAGAGAGCATGGCAGAGAATGAGATGGATAGATGGATGGATGGATGGATGGATGGATGGATGGAGGAGGAGGGGATAGAATCAGAGAAAGAGATACAGAAGAACAGACCCTGGTAATAAAATAAAGGCCTAAGGCAGGAAGTGAGATGTGACTCGTTCTCCCAGTTACAGCATCATTTGTTATCCATTAACAAAAAGGCATTAGATTCTGTCACAGAGCAACTTTACAGAAAGCCAGATGTAGATTCAGATCCCTAATAAACAAGTCAGACACGAACAGACGTACGAAGGTGCACTTCTCGATAAGTTTGTGTAAGAAGAATAAATGTTTGTGAACACATATTAAAGGAGTCTCCAGTGTCAGAGCTTTAAAACATTCAGAGGTTTCATTTCCAACATCTTCAGGAAAGAACAGTTAACAATTACATGATAGCTGTTCATAAAAATAGATAAATAAATAAATAATGTGTCATTGTCAGTGGAAGAGGATTAAAACATCACACCACTGAGCAACGCTTTATTATTATATAGGCTTTATACGGTCGTGATGTTATTTTTACTTTATCGTTATCGATAAGACCAATAATGTAAGACCGATCCAGTACAAAGCTCAAGGTTGGTGTCAATATGACATTATATTTTATGATACACTAAGTGCGAGGTCTAACAAAAGATCTTGTCCTTAAATAACCCAAGGTTGTCCTCAAAGATGAGGAACAGAACAGCGGACAGGCGACGCCACCAGGAGGCAGTTCCCCTGCTGTGTGTCTGTGTACAGACTTGTGCTGGACGACTTTACACACTTTATACCCAAAAAGAAAAAGACAAGAAAGAGAGTCACACAGTCCTGAGGCTCACATTGACATTATTCAGCCTGGGACACACACACACACACACACACACACACACACACACACACACACACACACACACACACACACATACACACACACACTCATACACACATACACACATACACACACACACACACACACAAACACTCATACACACACATACACATACACACACAAACACTCATACACACACATACACATACACACACACACACACACACACACAAACACTCATACACACACATACACATACGCACACAAACACACACACACACAAACACTCATACACATACACACAAACACACACACACACACACACATATATATATATACATATACATACATACATATACACACACAAACACTCATACACACACAAACAGAACATATAGAGATGAAGAGGAGAGAGATAGAGAGAGAGAGAGAGATACACAAAGAGACGAATACACAAAAAGAGAAAAAAAACAAGAAAAAAAAAGACACAAGAAAAAAAAAGAAAAACAAAGAAACAAAAAAAAGACAGAAAAGAAACAGACAAAAGAAAAAGAAACAAAAGAAAAAAAAGAAAAAGAGACAAAAACAGAGATAAAAAGAGAGTAGAAAAAAAGACACAGAAACATAAAAAAATAAAATAACAAACAAAAAAATAAAAAATACAAAAAAAAACATAAAAATAAAAACAAAACAAAAAAATAAAAATAACACAAAACAACATAAAACAAAAACAAACACATAACACATACACACACACACACACACACAAACACACATACACATACACACATACACACATACACATACACATACACATACACATACACACACAAACACACATACACATACACACACACACAAACACACATACACATATACACACTCACACATACATATTGTGACAAAAAACTGTAAAGAAACAGCTGCATTTCAGCACCGCGGCCAGCGCCACTAGCAGTGGATACGAGGCGGTGTGGCAGAAAGTGCGCCAAAACCGGAGGAGCCAATCAGGAGCAGCTTCTAACTCCTCAACCTCTGGGAGTAGGCGAGCTAGAGAAGGCTGGCTCAGTGATGCAAGAAGTAAAAGATTAGATTATGTCCATATGTCTAACAGTGGATATTGTTCCCTTCCCTTGTCTCACCAGAGTAAAGTAACCGAGGAACTCTCCAGCCTGTTAGCCACTCACCACTCCTGGGTTGACCACTTCGCAACTCTTATGCTCACCTTATGCTCACCTGCACCTCTGGTGCCAGCTTGGATCTTTGCCTGCACATTTTCACTCCTTGCACTCACAAAAAAGGGCACAGAGCACCTGCAACAGCCTGGTAAGCGTGCAGACACACAACTATTTCATGTATATCTATTGAAGAAATAGTTGCTGCCTGTGCCTGTTGTGTCTGCCCTCGACTGTCTCGCCACAGATCCCCGATACCGTTCCCTGTTGCAACAGGGGACTGATCTTGCACCGAACCAGCACCAAGGTCTAACCGAGCTGTTCGACCAATTCAGTAACGTGTTCTCAACCAACCCTGGCCAGACGCACATTGTACAACACAAGATCCAATCCTTGCCTGGGACGGTGGTAAAACAGCAGCCGTATCGGTTCCTGGAGGCCCGCAGTCATGCCATGGAGGAAGAAGTGACCAAAATGCTGCAGGTTGGCATCATTGAGGAATCCACCAGTCCGTGATCCAGCCCTATAGTCATCGTCCCCATGCCGAATGGAAAGCTCTGGCTATGCAATGACTTCCGAATGCTCAACCAGGTATCAGACTTTGACACCTACCCCCTCCCCCAGGTAGACGATCACGTAGAGAGACTAGGGAGCGCTTGTTTCATTTTCACCCTCGATCTTACGAAAGGCCATTGGCAAGTCTCATGGAGGCTCATGGACATAGTGCTGCGCCCCATCGGCTCCTCCCAGCACGCTTACCTTGACGGCCTGATGATCTGTTTCTTGACATTGGTTGATCACCTGTTCTTTGGATGAGAGGTCCTGGGGGCCTTCCGCGAGGCGGGCCTGGGGGCCAATCCACACAAATGCCATCTAAGGCAGACTGAGGCACAGTACCTGGGGTACCGGATCATTAGAGGAATACTGTAGCCCAGGAGAAGAAGAATGAGGCAGTGAATGAGTGCACACTTCCCAGCACAAAGAAGCAGGTATGTGCCTTTTTGGGCTTGGCTGGTTACTACAGGAGATTTGTGAAATTTCTCCCCTATACCATCCCTCATTTCAGATCTCACCAAGAAGGACCAACTCGAAAGGGTGCGGTAGCCTGATGCAGCTAAAGATGCCTTCCGCCCCTTAAAGAGGTGCTCGTACGTCACCACATCCTGAGGAACCAAGACGTACAGATGCCTCGGATGTGGGACTAGGCTCTGAAGGGGAGAAGCAGCCGGTCCTATTTATCTCTCGGAAACTGACCCATTCCAAGAAGGATTACACCACTGTGGAACGAGAAGCCCTGGCGATTCAGTGGGATATCGAGGAACATAAGTACTACCTCGACGGCCGCCACTTCACCCTAGTCACAGACCATGCCCAGCTACAGTGGATGGCATGAGCGAAAGACACGAATGCACGGGTAACTCGATGGTTCCTTTCTCCCAAAGATTTTTCATTTCTGATCAAACATCAAGCCCGGGCCTAGCACGGGAACGCGGATGGACTTTCCCATGGTTACACTCTTTGGGCCCACATACACACACACACATGCACACTGTCTCTCTCACACACACAAACACACACACAAACACACACACACACACAAACACACACATACACACAGAATCACTCACACACATACACAGACACACGTATACATACACATGCAAACTCTCTAACATGCGCACACACACACACACACACACACACACACACACACACACACACACACACACACACACACACACACACACACACACACACACACACACACAATACACTTATTAACCATAAACATGAGTCACCAATACAGAGTGATCATTTTAAAGCAAACCCATATTATTGCTGTCTACGTGAGTCAGTCACAGTTATGGGGAAAAGAGCAGGCATCTGGTTGAAGAGTAAAGACTTACAGTACAAACAGAGCAAGTTGATGGAGGGACGAGTGGAAGGATAAGAGCGAGAGAAATAGCCTCACTTCCACCCGTCTTCCTCCATCCATGAATAATTCAGAGCCGTGTCACTACCACACAGGCCAATCTCAGCTTCTTACTATTTGCAGGTTCAATAATTGATGTGATAGAAAAACAGCTTTCACTTTTATTTAAACTTTTTTTCAGAGTCAAAGAGGAAGGAAAAAGAAAGGAAGGAAGGAAGGAAGAAAGATAGAAAGAAAGAAAGAAAGAAAGAAAGAAAGAAAGAAAGAAAGAAAGAAAGAAAGAAAGAAAGAAAGAAAGAAAGAAAGAAAGAAAGAAAGGGGAGACAGATGGAAAGCTCAAGATGGATGGGGAATTAGAAAAGGATGGGCAGATGGGAAATTAGAAATGCAAGAAATGTAGGCATAAAAATCAGAAAATGAAGTAGACAAAAGGGATGATGAGGAAAACAGGAAGGAATAAAACAAAATAAGGTGTGAATAAAAAAAGGATGAGAAGATGAATAAATGAATGGATCGAGTAAAAAACAGGGATAAAAAAAGAAGTAATAGAACAAAGAAAGTATGTGGAAATATGTGGAAAAGGAAAGAACTGAAAGATATAAACAAAAGTTCCAGCTTTACCTCCGACTCCAGAGCACCGACCGATCCTGCATTTTCTTTTAGTTCAGAGTTTCTGAAATGGATCACCAAAGATTTCTGATTTGAGATAAAATATGAAGTTAAAATCCTACAACAAAGATCCTGCAAGGCTTTGGGTGGGTAAAGAAATGAGCTTTCAAAAGTTAAACGGTTTGTTTTAGGAGTTCGAGGGTGCAACAGAATAATAATAAAAATCTGGATGTGTGTGAACAGGAAACTAGTACGCAGCGTTCAGACCAGAACAGTTACACAGAAATCTATACAAATATTCTGGAATGAAACTCAATATAGGACTGAAGGATGAGATTTAACATTAAATACAGAAATTCATTATTTAATAACATTATTTTTTTTTTAAGTCCGCACAAAAAACCTTTCCATGTGGAGAACATCAGAAGAATCACGGCTTATAAAGAGACCTCAGTTATCCCAGGGGTTTAAGGATAATATGAGGAATGAAATGAATGAATTGCTCGGTCGTAGATTATCCTTGACCCCACCCTCAGCTTTCTTTACAGTAGAGAACTTACTGAAACTGATATCACAGCGATATACATTTTCTATGGTGTATTTTATATACATACATTTTTTCTGTGTTTTGAACTTTTACAATAAAATTACAGGCTTTAAGATTCAAAATAGAATACACAATATAAAATATAGATTTAACATGAAATAGGCCAAAGGTGAAGCATCCAGTAAAGTGTACATCACACACACACACACACACACACACACACACACACACACACACACACACACACAATTACAATTTCTTGACCTTGATGTAGCCTCTCCTGGCTTCATTACGTGATGAAGCTCTGTGAGGTTCTGACCGAGGATGAGATTTAAACACATTGGATCAAGTTCTATTTTATAATTTGCTGAATAACAAAAGCCATATTGTGAAATTAAACCCAATTTGCAAGTTAAATTGATGTCGATAAAAGAACACAAGATGAGTCCAAACCCGAACAACCTTCTCCACATGGCCACGTTCCAAAGAGTAAAGATGGATTAAGGAGCCGTGTGGTTGCTCTGTGTGTCCTAGACGGCGGTTATTAGCACGCTGAGCGTTGCGGGCCGTGCAGATGGACCCGTGCTTGTGTTTGGCCTCCTTCCACATCCAGATGGACAGACTCGGAGTCTGTGCTCCATTATACACTTAATTTTATTGATATCAGCTTCAGAGGAAAATGCAATGTTTGTTACTGCTGTTTAAACATCGAGTGATCAAGTGTGTAAATGAGGGAGAGGAAGAACAAGAGACTGGAGGAAAGAGAGAGAGAGAGAGAGAGAGAGAGAGAGAGAGAGAGAGAGAGGGAGAGAGAGAAAGAGAGAGAGAGAGAGAGAGAGAGAGAGAGAGAGAGAGAGAGAGAGAATTATTTATGTCTCCTGTGTTGACCGTAAACGCCCACTGGTTCCATCAAACAGTCAGACAGGAAACAGCTATCGATGAGAAATGAGACTGTGACTTACGAAGCGTTTTATTGTGCTTCATAACAACAGCCAGGAGACCAGAGACTGATTCTGTATGGAACCCAACTTACGTTTTTAATGTGGAACCCAAAAATATTTACACCCCAGGGCTGCTGAGTTCTGGACCCTGGACTCTGATTGGTGGTCAGGTGATGATTCATTTTCTAGAACAGCAGAACGCATTAGATCTAATACGTTATCGTTTCTATAGCAACAACTCATTCGCAGGGAGGTGTACAGAGCACGCTCCACATTATGACTGCTGTGGTGTAGGGGAATAAAATATTTAGGGATGTTACAGGGAAATAATTAATGTTGGGTTTGTTTCTCTGCTTCTATAGATTTAAGCTCACACTCATTTCCACACACAAGTTGTGTTAACCATCTTATGAGTGGAGATGAATTGTGGGAAGTTTCTCAGATGAGTTTAAAACCCCCAAAATACTGCTGTGTGTGATCCATTCATACCAGCACACACATACACACACACACACACACACACACACACACACACACACACACACACACACACACACACACACACACACACACACACACAACTACTGTATGTCTGGGTCACTTCTATACTAAAAATAAACCACCGCACCCAGTGATGCACCAACAGGATGATGATTTCTTTCTATTGATGGATGGAAAACTTTTCTACAGAACTCCACGTGGCTACAGTCGGTAACTGTACAGCAACAAAAATATAAATATTGATAAATACAGCTTCAATCAATAGCGGTGTAAATATTTAACTAGTAACATCACAGCCCTGTTGTTCCAGGTGAGCTTGGAGGCATTGCCATGACAACCGCAATGCAAAGCATCACCGATTTCAGGACTTTGTAACGCCTGTGTGTGTGTGTGTGTGTGTATGTGTATGTGTGTGTGTGTGTGTGTGTGTGTGTGTGTGTGTGTGTGTGTGTGTGTGTGTGTGTGTGTGTGTGTGTGTGTGTGTGTGTGTGTGCACTAACTTGCTTCAATATAAGATAACGGAGAGTCGTGTGCGTGATCAGACGGTATGACCGAGCAGCACAGAGGGGTTCCTGGTTGCCAGTACTGTGATATTTAATCATCAGTTTAATCATCTTTGGTTGATTACAGGTAGAGATTTACAGAGATAATGGCAGGCATTTTATCTTTAGTTAACAATATACTCAAATATATATTCTTATTTACATGACTGGAAAGAAATTAGACTGTTGCTGTTCACACTCTACTAATAACTCTGAAATGTACACGTGTGTTTCCACTGATGTTCATAATGACATTAAATGTTTGGTTTAAAATCTGAACTCTATATTGATTATGAAACTATTAGGATTGTGGGGTGTGTAGTGTTTAGTCTTCTCTTATTTTCCACCAAATGCATTCTTGGGGAAAAGAAAATGGATTATATGTCAGTCACTGTGGGAGACACTCACTGTGATCCTCTGACACGACTGAACTGTACCTACAGTCTGGGGTAGAAAGAAATCAGCCCCAGGTGATAAAGAGCTGGAGAAGGAACAGTGTAAATGAGAAATAAGTGAATTCGTTGTGAAATCGGTGTGGTGTAAAGGACAATGACATGCAGTTGGGGGAAATAATCAACGTTAACAGTGGAAATAGAAACTCATAATTATGACAGATTTATTTATTATTCACTCCTGAGTCATTTCTTTTGATTTCTCTGCTTGGGTTGAGTTTAGAGTAAATTATGGGAGGAGTTTTTTTCCGATGTTAGACACACGCACTGATCTGGCAACCCATTCCTGGCGTGATTTTTTTTCTCCTCTACTGCGACTCAAGGCTTTTGCTTGTGTAGAGTCCGGACGCAGAGGCTCATAAGCAGCTCATAAGCACCTCTGCTCCTGTGCTCAGAGACGTATTAAGTTTCTGGAACGCTTATAAGCGTATCGGCTTTTCCTGCACGCACGCAGTTTTTTGGATGTTAAACACGACTGCTGATTCATTTGTGACATTAATTTTAAACACGCAGTTGGTCCACGAGCCTCTCCGTCGTCTTGTGCCTCGTTTCCGCCTGATGTTGAAGTCATGGTGTTCGGCTCTGGATGAAAATTTTCCTGACAGCTCTCCCGGCTGAAGAAACGACACCGCCGCGGTGTTCATGGCGCTCAGTTCTGCATGATTTCTGCTTTCTGATTCTGTCCATGATCCGGATGAGCTTCTCCAAAGCCGCTGCTTCTTCCTGCATGTGATCTGATTCATTCCACCGCTGCTGAAGGTAAGTTTAATACCTTTTTATATCGCGGTTTTTTTCACTTATTCGATTCTAATTTTACACTAAGTCAAGCTTCCTGTTTCTGTATTTCTGAGCGGATAATAATAAACCAGCCCAGTTCATTTAGTCCATTAACACCACAGTCAGTTCGACCTGAAAAACAACAACAACACTATAGTAAATAATTATAATGAATCGGTACAAATACTCAAGCGCATTTTCTGTCCTCAGCTTTAACGTTACTGCCGCGCCTCTGAATCCACTCCACATACTGGAAGCTCAACCACACTGTTAAACTGTTTAAATGCCAAGCTCTTCATTTACAGAGAATAGACGTGGAGCCACAATCTGACCACATCTCCGTCCTCTCTAAATCTCACTGGTCAGGATCATTGGGCCGAGCGCCAGATATGCGCTGTCCATGGTCCTGAAGTTTGCTGATGGCCTTTAAACCCTAACGAACTTCCGGTGTGTTCTTATAATTACAAAGCCATGCAAAGGAAAACACAAGTGAATTCATCAAAGTTTAGAGCAACAAACAGCTGACACTTATTTCTGACACTGTGCAGTCAATATATTAAAAAAAATGCAACAAATGAACAAATGAAATTATACAGATCTCCCGACATCTAAATCACTCGGTGAAGTTATCGCTTATTTACAAACTTTTCCAAAGGCAGAAATTTCCCATTTCACTGGATATCGAACAATGTTTCACTAGATTGTTTTGACATTCTGGAATGCACAGCCATTTTGAATGAAATATTCTGAAATAAATATTAACAAGTAAAAGTGCTGAGTTTGGACTTCTAACTAACATTATATCTGAAATGTATTATTTATGTTCTGCTGAGAAACCTTGTTGATTTTTTTTTCTACTATTCTTTCACAACATAACCTGTGTGTTTGAACTATCCGCAAACTTCATTAACGTCTATTGTTTAACAAATAAAACCCAGAGATGACTTTGAAAGGTAAAGCAGACATAATACAAATGGTACAAAACGCGGCAGCACGTCTTCTCTCCAACACCTCCAAACACTCACAAACACACGGTTTGTGTTCAAGGCCATCAATGGTCTGGCCCCGGCCCACCTCGCCGAATTAATAAAGGTCTACCAACCAGCCAGATCTCTCCGCTCCTCTGGACATACCTCTTTGGTCACACCCAAATATAGATATAAAAAGTTTGGAGGCCGGTCATTTGCCGTCCAGGGACCAAAACTGTGGAACGCTCTTCCAACACACCTACGATGTATCACTGTGCTGAGTGTTTTTAAATCGCAGTTCAAAACTCATTTATTCATACAAGCTTTTAACACGTAGCCTCTGATTCAACTGATATTTTATGTTCATTGTGCTCTTATATTTTATTGTCTATTGTAGTTTTACTGGAAAACACCTTGTGTCCTTTTGGTTGTTGTAAGGTGCTCTATAAATAAAAATTGATTGATTGATTGATTGATTGATTGATAATGTTTCATGGGCTTTTAAATTTTGTAAAGTCTCCAGGAAAAGGTTCAAGCTAAGTAAAGCTTTTTTTTAAACACCAAACACCAGACACTAAACACTAAACAGCAAACACCAAACACTAAACACCAAACACCGAACACTAAACACCAGACACTAAACACCAAACACCAAACACTAAACACTGAACACCAAACACTAAACACTAAACACCGAACACTAAACACCAGACACTAAACACCAGACACTAAACACCGAACACCAAACACCAAACACTAAACACCCAACACTAAACACAGAACACCAGACACTAAACACCGAACACTAAACACCAAACACCAGACACTAAACACTAAACACCAGACACTAAACACTAAACACCAGACACTCAACACCGAACACTAAACACTAAACACCAAACACCAAACACTCAACACTCAAC
>NC_062537.1:21252715-21255215 GCF_022655615.1 Tachysurus fulvidraco
CCCTGTCGATTTTTAAAAGACTGAGTTTAATGACATGATTTAAAACTAATGACGCGTCACACAGACATTAAACAGGACGCCTGCCTTTTTTCTAGCTGCGAGGCTTCAGAAAATGTGACGTCTCCATTTCCAGTAAGAGAACGTAGTGAGTGCTGAGACACGCTGTGTGTGTGGTGCACTGTGGGAGTTATTTAGGAAGCAAATGTTCAGTGTACTGAAATAATTTTGCAATTGAGAGAGAGAGAGAGAGAGAGAGAGAGAGAGAGAGAGAGAGAGAGAGAGAGAGAGAGAGAGAGAGAGAGGGAGAGAGAGAGAGAGGTATCTCTCATCATCGACCGCTCTAGCTCGCTCGCTCCCTCTCTCTATCTATATTTATCACTATTGAGATTGTCTTCTTGATATCTTCTAGCTTTAACTCGTATCATTTTCTCGCTCTCTCTTTCTTTCGCTCTCTCTCTCTCTCTCTCTCTCTCTCTTCCTGCTCTCTCTCCTCTCTCGTTCTCTCTCTCTCTCTCTCCCTCTCTCCTTTACCCCCATCCCTCTCCCCATCTGCACTGCACCCTGACTACTTAATTAGAGGGCAGAGCTTACAACAAAACCAGGAAGGTTTAGGGTTAGGGTCATTTATTCTCTCTCTCTCTCTCTCTCTCTCTCTCTCTCTCTCTCTCTCTCTCTCTCTCACACACACACACACACACACACACACACACACACACACACACACACACACACAAACACGCACATACACATAGATCTGTCATGTTTTCCCCCCAGATGATGATGATGATGATGATGATGATGAAGTTGATGACTCCTGTAAGGTTCCACTGAGGTCACACTGTTATGTAAACTGTTGTTCCTCATATTTATTCTCCTGAAGCCTTTCTTGTGACGACAAACTGAGAAACTGAACTCTGTATTTTATCTGCTGCTCATCATCAGTTTTATATCTAATATAAATTTTAAACAATAATAATGATAATATATTAATAATGAAAAAAATATATTTTCCTCTTTTTACGTTTTTTATCCTGTTTCCTGAGATTGTCCTCTTCTATTATTTATTTTTCTATTATTTTATTATTTATTATTTACTGCATTTTTATTATTACTTATTGCTTATTTATTATTAATTTTAATTGTTTATTGTTACATTTAATTTATTTATTTTCTTTTTTTTTTAACTTTTTTACATGCTAACATTTTTTTTATTTTACACTGTAAATTTCATCTGCATTTTAAATAGAAATTTTTATTTATCTATCTATAAATCTCTTTCTTTATGTAATTACAAGGCTAGCCTAACTTAGCCTAAGCTAATAGCTAGCAGTTTAGCATGATGTACTGACTGACTCTGACTCCACAGGACACACACTGTGTACACAGGATGAATTCCTAGAGGAAGTTATAACAGATAGAGCACAAAATATTCCATCTGAATCGCTTCTTTTCTCCATTGGGGCGTGGCGTGTGTAGGCGGGGCTTGTGTGTGAAAATAAAATCATTCTGTGATGCTGTTGATGTAGAAATAAATTATTCAAACCTGAATCACGTGGAAGAGAGATTAGACTCTCAGTGTACTACATCATGACATCATGCTGAAGAAAGTCCGAGTTTTCAATAGAACATAAAAAAAAACCTCAGAGCTAATCGAACGACACGATACGACACGACACGCCACGCCACGCCACGCCACGCCACGATACGATACGATACAACATGATACGATACAACACGATACGATACGATACAACACGATACGATACGATACAACACGATACGATACGATATGATACGATTTAACACGATACAACACGATACAACACGATACAATACGTTTTAACACGATACGACACGATACAACACGATATGATACGACACGATACGATACGATACGATACAACAAGATACAACACGATACGATACGATTTAACATGATACGATACGACACGATACAACACGATATGATACAACACGATACGACACGATACGACATGATACAGTACGACACGATACGACACGATATGATACGACACGATATGATACGATATGATACGACACGATATGAAACGACATGATACGACACGACACGATACGACACGATATGATATGACACGATATGATACGACACAATATGATACGACACAATATGATACGACACGATATGATACGACACGATATGAAACGACACGATACGACACGACACGATACGACACGATATGATACGACACGATATGATACGACACGATACGACACGATACGACATGATACGATACGACACGATACGATACAACACGACGATACAACATGAAGATACACTCTCAATATCTGCATCATGTCACATGACCTTTTTTCTGATATCATGAATATTGTTATTTTTAAATTAGAAACTAACTTGAAGCAGCAGATTTTCTTTTGTTATTTAACGCTGACAGATCCTCTTTTCCTCTTTGTTAAATTTATTTTGGAATGAAAGATAAACGATGTTTTGAAGCGCTTC
>NC_062537.1:21262715-21270215 GCF_022655615.1 Tachysurus fulvidraco
TTTTGTGACGTTAAAATAAATAAAAAATTCATCACTTTTTTCCCAGATAAAACCTTTTCACTGTAACATTTGCATTGTGGGTGAAGATGCTGCTGTGGGTGAAGATGCTGCTGTCTCAGATCTACGTGTAAAGCCGTATGATATGTTGATAGAATAACGATATCATGATGAATGATGTCACAATACACTTTCCTGGGTATTGGGATTGATTTTTCTCAAACGGAGTTTAATTTTATATCAAACTAAAAATTGTAATATATGTTTTTATCAGACACTCGATATACAAGTTTTATATCATGCCTTTCACTGACTGTATTCGTAAAACACTCCCAAACGTGTGGTTTGAGCTGGTTGTCATAGTAACAAGTCCAGCAGCAGTGTTGAAGATTCAGCTTCGTTAGGATCAGGTGTCTCAGCAGAGCCGGCAGACGTGCTGATGGTCAGAAAAATCCTGACGCAGCTTTAGAACGTTGTCTTTAAGAGATGATGGATGTGGAGAGGATCATAACATCTCAGTGAAGATCTTGTGACTCTGTCCATCTCTAGATGAGTCCTGATTGGTGTCACTGTTACCAACACAGAGCTGTTTATCTTCCTCTAAAGTTTTTTTTTCCTTTTACAGCTGCTTATTTATTTTAAAAAAAAACATGAACTTTTATGTGTTTATAGCAGCATTAAAGGTGCGGTCTCCGTTGTTTGAAAGCCAATGTTGACATTTGAAATCACCAAAAAAAACACGCCCCTAACCCAAACAGGTCCCACCCCTGTATCGATAGCTCCGCCCACACATACATACGTAACCCAGGCGACTAACAGAAAGAAACGTGTCTTTATCGTAGCTGAAGGGAAGAACAATACGATTGTAGATAAACAAACAAGCAAAAATGCCACACAAGCATAATGATGTAAAGGACAAAGGCATATATTAGTTCTGTGTAACAAAGCAAAACCAACGTTACTCACCTATCGAGAAGGAAAAAAGCGCCTCGGCGTCTTAAGTAAAGTCGGCCACATATTCACAGGTCGGAGTTTCCCGAGTCGATAACTCCTGAGCTAAACGCTGTTACTACACAAAACGCGGTTGTAGCTGCCTCTCTACATTACTACGATAGAAAAGAGGTGTTATTTGTGTAGTAACAGCGTTTAGCTCAGGAGTTATTGACTCGGGAAACTCCAACCTGTGAATATGTGGCCAACTTCCTGCTCCTTCAGTTCTCTCCAGCGCTGGAAAGCTGATCCTATATTAACACGTCCTACTTCTTGTCCTTATCGGAAGTCTTTCTTCTCTTTCTTTCTTTGTTTTTATCCTCCATGTCAATGTTAAAACCGCTTTCTGCTGATGTCACACATGTGCACTGAACACTCTCTCCGCCCATATTGACAAGCCCCGCCCCTTTCTGCTCATTGGCTACACGTTGGTTTTGTATTTGTTTTGTTTATCGGCCCAACTCGGTTTATCTGAAGCATTTCTCAAACAACAGAGACCCCACCTTTAATTCACAAAACTAGTTCACCTGACCAATCAGAATGCAGAATTTATAGGAGGGTGTGTCCTGAGTTAAATTGTTGTCACTGTGTTTTAGTATTATTGCTGTAAGAAGGAGGAGTCCGAGTCGGAGGAGGAGGAGCCTGACTTTGCCGTGACGTCTCGTCTGCCGCCTGTACACTCCAACCACAACATCCTGGCTCCTGCTGTCTCCCCGGTGCCCACCCCCAACGGGCCGGCCCTGTTCACGCCCCCACAGCCAACCCGCAAGCTGACCCGCTCGCAGACGTTCTGCCCGTCCTGCACACACTACGACATGCCCTTCTACCTGCAGCAGCCGGACGGCCTGAGGAACGGCGGCGAGCGTCTGAGCTTCCGCAGCGTCCAGCAGCACGAGCTGGAGCTTCCCACGCCACTGCCCACGCCGCTGCCCACACCGCTGCCCAACTACCACAAGCTCAACCTGAACCGCTCCGTCACCATGAGACAGATGTTCACACGCAGCTGCAGCATCAGCACCGATGTCTAGCGCTGGGAGAGCGTCTGACCTGCGCCCCCTGCAGGCCTGGAGCAAATCCACAGGTCCGTACAGACGCTTGGTTAGAGCTCAGGCTCAGAGGACGCTACACGGAAGGTGTAAATGTTTTAGCACACAAAACACACTCATGGAAAGTGGTGAGGAATAAAAATGTAAAAAATATTTAAATGAATTAATCCTGATGTTAGGAGGTGGTTTGGGGAAGTGAAGAAAAAAAGGCTGGAGAGAGTTTGTGTGATTGTCTCATTTTGGTCTAGAAAAGTAAAAGAAATCACAACACTTTCTTTTGTACATAAAGTTTAACTTGTCATTTTGTAACACCGGTGTTTGTGAATGTGTGTGTGTGTGTGTGTGTGTGTGTGTGTGTGTGTGTGTGTGTGTGTGTGTGTGTGTGTGTGTGTGTGTGTGTGTGAGTGAGTGTGTATGTGTGTGTGTTTGTGTGAATGTGTGTATGTGTGTATGTTTGTGTGAATGTGTGAGTGAGTGAGTGTGTGCGTATGTGTGTGTGTGTTTGTCTGAATGAGTGTGTCTGTGTGTGTGTTTGTGTGAATGTGTGAGTGAGTGAGTGTGTGCGTATATGTGTGTTTGTGTGAATGAGTGTGTGTTTGTGTGTGAGTGTGTATGTGTGTGTGTGTGAGTGAGTGTGTATGTGTGTGTGTGAGTGAGTGTGTATGTGTGTGTGCGAGTGTGTATGTGTGTGTGTTTATGAGTGTGTGTGAGAATGAGAGAGATATATTATCAGGATTAAACCATAACATACCGTGTGTGTGTGTGTGTGTGTGTGTGTGTGTGTGTGTGTGTGTGTGTGTGTGTGTGTGTGTGAATGAGTGTTTGTGAGTGAATGTGAGTGTGTGTGAGCGAGTGAGTGAGTGAATGAGTGAGTGTGTGTGTGAGTGTGTGTGTGAGAATGAGAGAGATATATTATCAGGATTAAACCGTAAAATACCGTGTGTGAGTGTGTGTGTGAGCGAGTGAGTGTGTGTGAGTGAGTGAGTGTGTGTGTGTGTGTGTGTGTGTGTGTGTGTGTGTGTGTGTGTGTGTGTGTGTGTGTGTGTGTGTGTGTGTGTGTGTGTGTGTGTGTGTGTGTGTGTGAGAATGAGAGAGATATATTATCAAGATTAAACCGTAAAATACCGTGTGTGTGTGTGTGTGTGTGAGCGAGTGAGTGTGTGTGAGCGAGTGAGTGTTTTGTGAGTGAATGTGAGTGTGTGTGTGTGTGTGTGTGTGTGTGTGTGTGTGTGTGTGTGTGTGTGTGTGTGTGTGTGTGTGTGTGTGTGTGTGTGTGAGAGAGAGATATCATCAGGATTAAACCGTAAAATAAAAATGAAAACATACAAACTGACTGAAGAGAAAAAGTGAACAAGCTCAAATTTGAGCTGCAATAAAAAGATTTGAAATAATCATAAAGTAGAAAATAAACTGAACAAAAACACGAACTTTCATTTGTGTTATTTCTTAAATTGACATTGCAGTTTATTTATCCAGAGACACGTCGATGTTTTTAATCTTATTCTGTGGGTTTATAGGATGTGATATTATCTGGAACATGTTCCTCTTTTCCTGCTGAACAGAAGCGAGGCTCTGGGCTGCAGACTCCAGTGGACTGACATCAGGTTCTTCTCAGCCTGACTGTGTGTGTGTGTGTGTGTGTGTGTGTGTGTGTGTGTGTGTGTGTGTGTGTGTGTGTGTGTGTGTGTGTGTGTGTGTGTGTTTCTTTTTGTTCCCAGAGAAAATGATTACATGATTATTTTGTTTTCAGTTACACAAATGATTCATGAGTTAGAGAAAGATTTCTTTTTAATATTTCAGATTTATTCTTTACAGGTTTAACAGTGAGGTTTTGTCCTAATGGTGATTTTCTGACTTTACAAACACCAAGTAGTCGTACTTTGTGTACTTACACACACACACACACACACACACACACACACACACACACACACACACACACACACACACACACACACACACACACGGCCAGGTAAGACGAGTAAGTGCAATGAATTTAGGGTAAATGAGTAAATATTAGACATGATTATCAGTATTAAAATCTTTATTATTATTATTATTATTATTATTATTATTATTATTATTATTATTCTGTATACTCTCGGCTTTGTTGCTGTACATTTTTGCTAGTTTCTGGGTTTCATCTTCCTGAAGTGATGTCATGTTTTAACCTGTACAACCATGAACACAATGTTGATAATAAAACTGGAGAAAATCTGACATTGCTGAATGTGTATTGAGTTTATGACGAGCCATGTGACGGGGTTGCCAGATCATCAGCCGTGTGACGGGTTGCCAGATCATCGTCCGGATCAACAAGAAATCACTAGAACTAGAAACTAGAACCCGTGACACTGTCAGACCTGGAGCTCAACGCACAAATAAACCGTTTGTTTAGTAAATAACTGCAACAGCAAAAAGATGCAACTGCAACAGCAAAAAGAGTCTCATAAGTATAAAGGATATATATTTTATTACACTGCGATAAAAAAAATCAATGTACAGATGGAGCAAAGATCATTTTTATTTACTGAACATTTTTACATCATTCTAAATCACGGAGAACTTATTTACAGAGATGTTGTGTACTGATTCTGAAAGTCAGACAAAGCCGTCAGTAGTGTGTGTGTGTGTGTGTGTGTGTGTGTGTGTGTGTGTGTGTGTGTGTGTGTGTGTGTGTCTCTAACAGGTCCGCTGACAGGTCTCTAACAGGTCATTTGATCGACAGCTAAACTGAATCCAACGACACTTTAATAAAAAAGATTGCAGGAATCCCATCACACACAGAGCAGTGAGGAAATCACGTGATCCATTAAAGAGACACGTGTAAGTGACGTGAGACAGCAGGAGGAGGGGGAGGTGTTGACACCTGATAAGTTTATTTTAAACCGTTTAAGATCAATTAATAGCTAACACAAACATTCTCCTGAAAATGACAACAACAATAACAACAAAACAGCAATAAGTAAATAACAACAACAATAATAACAATAATAGCTAACAATAATAATAACAATAATAATAACTAAATAATAATAATAATAACAATAATAAATAATAATCATAATAATCATAATAATAATAATAACAAATAATAATAATAATAATAATAATAATAATAATAATAATAATAATAATAATAATAATAATAATGTTTGTGGGATTTCATAATTTTCCCTCTAATAATGTTCTAATAATTTTAACCTCTATAAAGTTCTCCTGTGATAGATTAATTTACCCAGACTGCATTTCTCCTCTTCACACCACCCTCTAATTAATCACCTTACATTAACAAGCCATATAATAAATTACAGTCCAGATGAGAAGGAATAAAGGGGTGAAGAACCTTTTCCAGGTCACTGAAGTTCTCAATCGGTTTAAGTCTGTAAAAGAAATCTGAACTGTTCTTGACAACAGAGCTGATTGAGACTTGGTGGTAAACTTTAATGACTTTTTATTTATAAAGAGATATTAAAATGAATAATTGCACCTACCGCCCTATTATTTCCAGGTGATAGCAGGTAAAATAGAAGCAGGTAAAAATTCTGTTACATTCTACTTCCACCTGCTGGACAAATATGACACGATTGTACTTTTTTACATTCAAAACGAACCAGTTGAATAAAATTACTTCTTTAATGGGATACAATACAAAAAAAAATGCTATTTTGGGAAATTAAGAATGAACTCTTATTATAACATTATAATAAGACATTATTGCTTAATAATGCCACACTGACACGTTACTTTATGATATATAAATATAGATACATTTTCATAATGAAAAGATTTTTATTAGCAAATCTGTTAAACATAATTCTGACAGTAACTAATATGATTAGTAAAGTCATGTCTCCCAGCCTCGGATACTTCAATCGAAACCTCTCCAATATGGCGGATGCGTTGACGTGTTGCCTTCACTGGGAACAGCGTTACGTTACGTTACGTTACGTTACGTTACGTTCGTCCCCTAATTCTGGAACCACCAATAAAATCACCCGCTTTAAATAATGACGTGTTCTATTTCAAATCAAGGCGGGATCCAGTACCGTCAGAATGACGCAGAGCTAATCTCATCCAGCTAGCGATATGACCATCTGTTATAACGTCTCAAAGTAATAAATAGATCTAAATCAACTGCAGAATGGATTCTGAAACCGGACACAATGTAAAATCAGATCACGATGGCGATAAAACTTTTAAATTTACACCACAAAGAGGTGGAAGTTTGCTCGCTACAAGAAGAAGGTAAACAAACGCTTAGCATGAGCCTGAGGCGAAGGGTTGCCAGATCTAAACGATTCACGTCCTTTAAGTAAAGAGTTCATGTTGTTTATAAGTTTTAACTGTTCCAGATGTTCGAGTTTTAAACTAGTTTAAACGTATATATATATATATATTTTAAAGGTTTTTATTTTCCTAAATTCAATGTGAGTTTGTTTTCATGAGCTGATCAACTGTCATATTTATTTATTTAAATATTAAATTACATATGCATTTTATATGTGTAGTTACAGTGCTCAAAAGTATACACCCCCTCTAATGTATTTGTATATTATTAATGTGTCCATGATATCAAACATGTTCTGAGACATGTTCTGGGGAAGTCGTGGCCTAATTAAGGGGAAGTCGTGGCCTAATGGTTAGAGAGTTTGATTCTTAACCATAAGGTTGTGGGTTCGAGTCTTGGGCCAGCAATACCACCACTGAGGTGCCCTTGAGCAGGGCACCGAACCCCCCAAACTCTAACCATTAGGCCACGACTTCCCCTGAATTAGGCCATTATGCTGAATTAGAATAAATGGCTGCCCACTGCTCCGGGTGTGTGTTCACGGTGTGTGTGTGTTCACTGCTGTGTGTGTGTGTGCACTTTGGATGGGTTAAATGCAGAGAACGAATTCTGAGTATGGGTCACCATACTTAGCCGTATGTCACTTCATTTTCCTAAAGACTTATTAATAATATATAAAAACTCTCACACACACACACACACACTAGTCGAGTGAAGTCTTGATTAGAATTAGGAAAATGTCTTTCACACCGTAAACCTGGAAGTATTGTTATGGAAAAGCGGGTGATGATATCAGAGTCTTTCATTCAGAAACACAAGAATATGAGGAAAAGTGTGGAGGAAAGAAAAGTACACAAAAAAAAAGACTGCAGGAGAACTGAAAGTCAGAAAAGAAAAAATTCCCATGTTTCGTTATAAATATATTACATTGTGTTTAAACACAACATGCCCAACACTTCATAAATCTTCTCATCAAGCTGCTTCTTTTTTCTAGATGTATTAGTTATTAAAGAAGAATATTATATATTATTTATGGTTTTGTGCCATGATTTATTTCCTTATAAGTCATCCTGGGTGTGGGGTGATGTGGTGTGGTGTGGTGTGATGGGATGGGATGGGATGTGGTGTGGTGTGGTGTGGTGTGTTGGGATGTGGTGTGAGGTGATGGGGTGGGAT
>NC_062537.1:21280215-21310215 GCF_022655615.1 Tachysurus fulvidraco
TGATCAGGTTCACTTAAATTTCCTTTATAATACACACACACACACACGAATTCTGTCCTACCTTCACACCTTCTAACTTTAATTCTAATTCAGTTTTATTTTATTTGTATGACAGTTTTAACACTGGACATTTTGTTACAAAGCAGTTTTACAGAAACACAAACTTTTACAGTATAAAATAGACGACGCTCCCTGAGACGACGCTCACTTCCTGTCGTCACTCCGTCCTGCAGTTCAGGATCAGGGGGTTTGTCTGGAGCCTGTAAATCAGCTCTGTCCTGTTCTACAGCTCAACACACTGCAGGGAATTAGATCAGAAACCCAACAGGTTCGACTCATCCCACCGTAACGTGACCGACACGACGTGGAGCTGAGCGACGTGTGTCATGTGTGTCAAGGGCCATGTGTCAGGAACAACAGGAGGGAGATGGAGCTGCTATACAATCACACACACACACACACACACACACACACACACACACAGCTGTTGTCACTTCTGTTCCTGCAGATATAAACAGTAGTTTTTAGGAAACATCTTTATTATTATGTATAAATGAAACTTTAAAATAAAAAGGGAAGCTTTTATATCTCAGATCACAAGTTTTAAGTGAGGGTTTTATGTTGACGTAGAAAGTTACTTACTGCTGCTTTAATGTAACCGAAGCTGCTGTATGTCAAGTTTCGGACCCCTTTCTTATCCGTGTCGCTGTTTTCTTTCTCTTCACGTGTTCGTCAGTGCGGCCTTGGTGCTGCTGAAGGTGAAGCTGAACGTGAAGCGTCATCTGCGTCAGCGTAACACCATCCCTAAGATCTTCGCCGAAACGCTACAGAAGTACGGCGACAAGACGGCGCTGATCTTCGAGGGCACGGGCGAGCGGTGGAGCTTCAGACAGCTGGACGAGTACTCCAACCGCGTGGCCAACCTGCTGCACCAGCGCGGCTTCAGGGAGGGCGACGTGGTGGCTCTGTTCATGGAGAACCGCTCGCAGTACGTCGGCCTGTGGCTGGGCATGGCCAAGATCGGCATCGAGGCGGCGCTCATCAACTTCAACCTGCGTCTGGAGGCTCTGGTGCACTGCGTCAACATCTCCAACGCCAAAGCCGTGGTGTTCGGCAGCGAACTGACTGACGGTGAGGGAAACGACATCACACACTCAAGCTCATCGTCATGGAGATTTCTCCATCCTCATCATCAGATCCAGTATTTAAAACATGACCGAAGGAACCCTGCAGTTAGGAACCACGGCGTGTCCGGCGTCACGTTTAGCAGTTTTATTATTCCTGATTATTTAAAAACAAAAAGATTTTTTTTTCTTTCCGAATATTAATCTATAAATTAAAGTAAGACGCTACGTGAGCTAAGACGCTACGTGAGCACAACACATGCTAATTTAAATATAAACACATTAATGACTTCAGAATAGTCATTAAATATTTATTTATTTGTTCATTTGAGCTCTTATCACTTAATTTTTAAAGGGAAGGGAGGGGAAGAGGAAGGAAAGGATGGAGTGTGGTAGGGGAGAGGTGAGGGGGGGGGTGTCATACAGAGGGAAGTGAAACCAGCACCACTTTATTAACCCCCTCAGATTAGGGCACTGCAGTCGTTCTGGATTTACAGAATGATTGTGAAATAATCAGAGCATCAGGAGTGACATAGAGCGCATATGAGTCTTTATTCTGTTCACATGAGTCATTATAACCGTTTCTCTTTCTTCTTCTTCATCAAATAAATAGTGACTGATATGAAGTTTTCTGTAAGGAGAATAAATGTTTATCTTATTTAATGTGGTGAAGGAGTCTCCAGTGTCAGAGCTGTGTACGAGAGGAGAGAGAGAGTAAAGAGAGAATAAAGAGAGAGAGAGAGGAGAGTGCGGAGAGAGAGTGGGGAGAGAGAGAATAAAGAGAGAGAGAGTAAAGAGAGAGTGGGGAGAGAGAGAGGAGAGTGGGGAGAGAGTGAATAAAGAGAGAGAGTAAAGAGAGAGAGGAGAGTAAAGAGAGTAGAGTGGAGATAGAGAGGAGATTGTGGGGAGAGAGAAAGAGAGGAGATTGTGGGGAGAGAGAAAGAGAGGAGAGTGGGGAGAGAGAGGAGAGTGGAGAGAGGAAAGTAAAGAGAGTAGAGTGGAGAGAGAGAGAGAAGGAGAGAGAGAGAAGGAGAGTGGGGAGAGAGAGAAGGAGAGTGAACACGCACCCGGAGCAGTTGGGGGGGGGGGGGGGTTCGGTGCCTTGCTCAAGGGCACCTCAGTCGTGGTATTGCCAGCCCGAGACTCGAACCCACAACCTTAGGGTTAGGAGTCAGACTCTCTAACCATTAGGCCACGACTTCCCCACAAAGTAGATTGTGTGTCTTTCTTCAAGTTAAATAATTGTAAACGTTGGTAAGTTGATGAGGAATAAAACACTCGGGGTCCTAATGATGAGCCCCTTCAGGGAGCTGAGGGTCATACAAAGGTTCTATTTTGATCCTTTTTACATTTGACCTAATTAAATATTCCAGAAATTGGTGAATATTCATGAATATGCAAATAGGGCACGCCCTCATCAGCATCTCAGGGTTGTTCATATGAAGTTTAAAAATAGAAATCTGTTTTAAAGTATGTATTGTCTGTCCGTCTGTCTGTCCGTCTGTCTGTCTGTCTGTCTGTCTGTCTGTCTGTCTGTCTGTCTGTCTGTCTGTCTCAGCGATGTCTGAGGTGAACAGCTCCATGGGGAAATCTGTAAAGCTCTTCTGTTCTGGTGACTGGGATCCCAAACGAGTTCCTGAAGGAACCGAGTGTTTAGAGCCGCTCCTCCAGGCCGCGCCCACACACAAGCCCAGCCAACCACAGCGAGGCTTCACCGGTACGTCAGCCAATCACACGTTGACAGTTTGTCTGGGCGTGTTAAAGGTCCACATGGTTCTGATTTCTGACCCGATTTTCCCCGTTAGATCGTCTCTTCTACATTTACACATCAGGAACTACAGGAATGCCCAAAGCTGCGATCGTCGTCCACAGCAGGTACAAAACCTCTCTTCATTTTCCTTCTCCTCTTCTCTCTTCTTCCCTTCTCTCATTTCCTCCTCCTGTCTTTTTTTTGCTCCTCTTCTCTTTTATCTCCTCTCATATCTTCATTTTGTCTCCCTTCTTTGCTCCTCTCTCTCTCTCTCTCTCTCTCTCTCTCTCTCTCTCTCTCTCTCTTTAGTCCTCTTTTCATCTAACGTTTAACATTGTGTTTGGTTTCCTCTCTTCTTTCATCATTTTGTGTGTGTGTGTGTGTGTGTGTGTGTGTGTGTTCTGTAGGTATTATCGTATGGCTGCTCTGGTTTATTACGGTTTCAGGATGCGGCCGGAGGACGTGCTGTACGACTGTCTCCCTCTTTACCACTCAGCAGGTAATACGATGCGCGCTGAACACTTCCTGTCAGATAAACTCTACAGGAAGTGTGGAAACAAGGTCACTTCCTCTATTTTTTATTATTGCAACTAGTCAAAATTCTTAACTGGGTGTAAGGCCTTTTGTAGCGGTCAGTCTTAGCGGAGGAGGCGTGGCCTTTGTAGCGGTCAGTCTTAGCGGAGGAGGCGTGGCCTTTGTAGCGGTCAGTCTTAGCGGAGGAGGCGTGGCCTTTGTAGCGGTCAGTCTTAGCGGAGGAGGCGTGGCCTTTGTAGCGGTCAGTCTTAGCGGAGGAGGCGTGGCCTTTGTAGCGGTCAGTCTTAGCATAGGAGGCGTGGCCTTTGCAACGGTCGGTCTTAGCTGAGGAGGCGTGGCCTTTGTAGCGGTCAGTCTTAGCTGAGGAGGCGTGGCCTTTGTAGCGGTCGGTCACTATTTCATATAAAAATCCCTCTACCCTACACTTCACTGTAAATCATATTTGATTAGATCTGACTGTTTTGTCCTGTTCTGTGTGTCAGGGAACATCGTGGGCGTCGGTCAGTGTCTGATCCACGGCATGACCGTTGTCATCAAGAAGAAGTTCTCAGCATCCAAATTCTGGGACGACTGCATAAAGTACAACTGCACGGTGAGACACGGAGACACACATCTTTACACCACACCCATTAGGTCACGACTCCTATCTGAAGGTACGAGGCCGACTCCACCCTTTTTAGTAAAAATTCCTCTCTGCAGTTTTTATGAAAAGCTTTTAAGGAGAAATATTTCATACATTCTGTCCTGCGCTGAACAAAAGAAACCTCAGTCCTCCCATCAGCATTATGGGTAATCTCTCCCCTTTAGTGAAACATTAGTGAACATTACAACAACATGGCAGCAGTGTGGTGGTGTGGAGAACTCGGGCAGGTTGAAGACAAGTCACACAGCTGCATTATGGAGTTCATATGTAGAGCTGATAGAGAGAGCTGCAGTCCAGTGTCGACATGACAAGAGACTGAACAAGTACCTGAGCAGCCTGTGGGGGCAAAAATGGCCGAATCCTTCTGATGTTGTAGAGAAGGAACCGACATGAGCGAGTCACATTAGGGACATGAGAGGAAAAGGACAGTTTGTCCATGGTTACCCCAAGGTTGTGAGCTGTGGCTGAAGGGGAGATCAGGTCGTTATGCAGGGATATAGTAAGGTCATGACCAGGGGATGAATCACCTGATGATCAGCAGGTCAGTTTTGCTAGGATTGAGCTTTAACTGATGAGCAGTCATCCATGATGATATTTCTGCCAGACATGCTGAGATCCGATCAGAAGCTGTGGTATCTGAGGGTGGGAAAGAGAAGATAAGTTGTGTATCATCAGCATAGCAGTGGTAAGAGAACCCATGTGAGGAAATAACTTCACCAAGAGAGTGAGTATACAGGGAGAAAAGAAGAGGACCGAGTACTGAGCCCTGTGGGACGCCAGTGGAGAGTCTGTGTGGAGCAGATGTCACTCCCCTCCATGTTACCTGATATGAGCGTCCTTCCAGGTAGGAAGTGAACCATTCCCAAGCTGATCCACAAATCCCAAGACTCCTGAGGGAGGATAAGAGAGTCTTGTGGTTGACCGTATCAAACGCTGCTGAAAGGTCAAGGAGGATGAGGACGGATGACAGTTTGGCTGATCTAGCAGTATGTAGCTTCTCAGAGACATCCAAAAGGGCTGTCTCTGTAGAGTGAGCTGCTTTAAAGCCAGACTGTTGGGATCATGGAGGTTGTTCTGTGAGAAATAGACGAGAATAGAAACGAGAGAAGTGACACCAGTCTGTAGTTACTGATGTCTGATGGATGGGAATAACCCTTGCTCTCTTGAAAGTAGTCGGTACCTGACCAGATGCTATGGATCTATTGATGATAATGGTAATGAAGGGCAGAAGGTCTTGCGAGATGGTCTGGAGCATAGTGGAAGGGACTGGATCCAATGGGCAGGTGGTAGGATTGCAAGACCGGGTGAGTTGTGAAATCTCTTCTGCTGCTACAGTTGAGAGATGCGACAGAGAAGGAGTGGAGAATCCTGACTGTGAGATGTAGGTGCAGAAGTGAAGCTCCTGCAGATTTCATCAATCTTCTCATGGTAGAAAGAAGCAAAGTCTTCTGCAGTCATTACTACTGTCTTTAGGCTGTAACAACCCAGTTCCCCCCCCCCCCCCCCCCTCTCTCTCTCACAGATAGTGCAGTATATTGGTGAGATCTGTCGTTACTTGTTGAATCAGCCGGTGCGGGACGTGGAGCAGCGTCACCGTGTGCGCATGGCTCTGGGTAACGGCCTACGTCAGTCCATCTGGGAGGAGTTCATGCAGAGATTCAACATACCGCAGATCGCAGAGTTCTACGGAGCCACAGAGTGTAACTGCAGCCTCGGCAACTTCGATAACAAGGTGAGAGCGAGAGAGAGAAACACACACACACACACACACACACACACACACACACACTCGGCTTCTCCTGTAATCCGGTTCCCAGCTAATGCATTTTGAAGCGAGTGTGTAGGAGTGTATGTTGGAGACGTTTCAGATGACGGACATCTGGAATGTTCTAAAAGCTCTGTGCTGCAGGAAGCCGGGCTCTGTCGTATTCTGGATTCTGATTGGATAACAGCTTGTGTACAGTGTGTAATTGCTGATATGCTGATGTTTTAACATAAATATTATTTAATGTATTTAACCTAAATAGTGTGTGTGTGTGTGTGTGTGTGTGTGTGTGTGTGTGTGTGTGTGTGTGTGTGTGTGTGTGTGTGTGTAGACTGGTGCATGTGGCTTTAACAGTCGTATCCTGCCCTTCGTCTACCCCATCCGTCTGGTCCGAGTGGACGAAGAGACCATGGAGCTCATCAGAGGACCTGATGGAGTGTGTATACCGTGTGGTCCAGGTTAGTACACACACACACACACACACACACACACAAAGACTGTGTAGTGGAAATGTTACACAAAAAGTACAAGAATGTCATAGAAAAACATTTCCACCCAGACTAAAGTAATGGCACCCTTTGATTTGCCATCGTTGTTTACGGCTCGTCTCCAGAGAGACTCCTCCCACTCGCACAGGTACTGCTCTGTGATAAGAGAAGGACAGGTACATGTAGTCTCCCATCAAAGACCACACTGTCTAATGGAATTAGATGACATTAGATCCTCGACTGATTTTGTCTCGGTGTTCTCCAGGTGAACCCGGGCAGCTGGTGGGCAGAATCATCCAGAACGACCCCCTGAGACGCTTCGACGGCTACGTTAACCAGGCCGCCACCAGTAAAAAAATCGCACAGAGTGTCTTTAAGAAAGGGGACAGCGCCTACCTGTCAGGTGAGTGGGCCGTGTGTGTGTGTGTGTGCTTGTCAGGTTTGCTGTTTATTGTTTCTCTAGATGATTCAGTTTAAATCTGGTGATGATTTGACGAAATTTGTAGGAGGAGCAAAAATGTTTTTTTTTTTGTTTGTTTTTTTGTTTTTTAATCCTGATGGCAAAAAATATCAAATGACCTAAAACATGAGTCCAGTTTATTTGACCATATGGTGGCGCTAGAGTGTGTGCAGTACTTGGCTTAAATTTGGTTTAAATGTTTGAGACACTCCACAATTATACCCCTTATCCACCAAACAGAACCGGTTCAGAGCTCATGCTGGTGCTGGTTCAGAGTCCAGAACGCACCCTGAAAAAAAAAAAAACAAAACTCTCCACTCGACGACGTCACGTGTCGGTCGTCACACAGCAGTGCAACAGACAGCCGTTAAAGTGACTCTGTGTGCAAACGCTATTTATTTTAATCTTTTCCTGCACCAAAAAATATTTAAGTTGTAGAATAGCGTCTATTTATAAAACCATGAGTTAATTGTATCGTAAACATCAAATACGTGGTTTGTGTACAGCGTAGGAGCGACTGAGTGCTGCACCTGACCACAGAGCTGTTCTTCCACACCTGCAGGAGGGTGTGTGAGGGGGTGTGAGGGGGTGAGGGTGTGAGGGGGTGTGTGTGAGTGAGTGTGTGAGTGAGGGTGTGAGTGAGGGTGTGAGTGAGTGAGGGTGGGTGTGTGTGGGTGGGTGTGTGTGTCGGTTCCACTGGTGAACCTTCTAAGAACCGGTTTCCCTTTCCATCAGTTAGAGAGCGTCACAGAGCCGAGTGTGACGTCACTGTATACGTGTCACGTTACACAGCAACGTTAGCGCAGCAGCGACAAACACAAACACAACGATGGTGGATGTTACTTTACTGTTAATGCTCATGGCTTTGTGAACCTACATTAACACCCAAACGCGGTGAATCCGGCGTTTATGTGCGGCTCTGTGTAATCTGTATAAACGGAGGTTGTGATGGAGAAAGTACTTAACGTTATTTTATCATTAACACAGACAAATTTAGCCTTAGCATGTAGCTACCTACTATCTTGTGTGCTGATAATTAATACACTTTTACTTTACTGCAGTATGATGAAACATTGGTATACTAAAGGTACATTATCAAAGGCGCTAACAGTAGCCCCGCCCCCAGGCGCTAACAGTAGCCCCGCACCCAGGCACTAACAGTAGCCCCGCCTACAGCTCCTGACGCAAGCGGTTCTTAAGTCTAGACCAGCGACGTTTTGGTGCTACTTAAGAACCACTTTTCCTGGTTCAGAGCTGGTGCTTTGGCGGTCGAAACAGAAAGAACTGGTTCTAAATTAGGCTCCGAACCTGCACTCAAACTGCCTCGGTGGGAAAGGGGCATCAGGTGGTTTTATGGGCAGAAGAAGAAGAGAAGGTAGAATAACATTCGAGTCCAATAGGAACCTCCTGTGCTTAACACAACACTTATGTTAAAGAACATAAGAAATTCACCAAGGTGTAAATAATTCCCAGAGTTCCTCAGAGGTTTCCTCAAGTAGCAGAAAGAGTTCCATAAAGTGGCAAAAAGAGTTATATGAAGAAGTTCCCCTTGGGGCATTAAAAGTTCCTTAAGGGGTATAAAGCGTTCTAGTGAGGAAGCGTGAGTGTGTATGTAGAGCAGAGGGTCAGTAACACGGTTCCTCTGCAGGAGACGTGCTGGTGATGGACGAGTTCGGCCACATGTACTTCAGAGACCGTACCGGAGACACGTTCCGCTGGAAGGGTGAGAACGTCTCCACTACTGAGGTGGAGGGAACGCTGAGCCGCCTGCTGGACATGAAGGATGTGGTGGTGTACGGTGTCGAGGTTCCAGGTACCGACAGTCCAACACTTCCTGCTGCCTCTTTTTTACTTGTTTATCGTTCGATTAAAGATCTTTCTGGATCTGTTAAAACATCCGCACTGTTTATTTGTCCTCTTCATCCACTGGGCCGCTAACGTTGTGTTGTTCATCTCCAG
Source organism: Tachysurus fulvidraco (assembly GCF_022655615.1). NCBI lineage: Eukaryota > Metazoa > Chordata > Actinopteri > Siluriformes > Bagridae > Tachysurus > Tachysurus fulvidraco. Next base: position 21,288,939 of record NC_062537.1, read on the forward strand.
GTGCTGAAGGTAAAGCCGGCATGGCAGCCATCGCAGACCCGGACCACACCTCAGACCTGGGGAAGTTCAGCAGGGAGCTGGAGAAGGCGCTGCCCCCTTACGCCCGCCCGGTGTTCCTGCGCTTCCTGCCTGAGGTCAACAAGACAGGTGAAGAATAAACATCATCATAACCTGCTTCTGGTTCTTCTACAACTCCTTCCGTCCTCCTGGGGACTATTTCATAGATGTCTCATAAACGTCTCCTTGTTAAAGATTACGTGCTCCATGAGATCTGTTTATGAGTCACGGAGCTGTTCACGTCCCAGTGAATGAGCTGTTGCTATGGAAACGATAATGAAGCATACTCGTCTTCCGTCGTTATTTGTTACTGTTATAAAGAAGAAGCTTGTATCACATTTCTCTTTTTACGGTTCCTCTTGCAGGAACCTTTAAGTTCCAGAAGACGGAGCTTCGCCACGAAGGTTTCGACCCGAAGGTGGTGTCCGATAAGCTCTACTTCCTGGACTGCACTAAAGGATGCTACGTCGAGCTGGATGCCGAACTCCACCGCAGCATCATCTCGGGGAAGCAAAAATTCTGAAGAAACCGCTCTGCCGACTCCGCCCACTTCCTCGAACATCCCTCATCAGACCCCTCCCCAGGAACCTTTCAACGCCTCGCCCCTTGTTACCTCAGCAACTATGTGAGGGGCATCAAGCGCACTCCACCTCCCAGTTCGCTCCTTCACCCGGATACCCGAAGTGCCCCACCCTCCACCCACCGTGGGCAGGATGACACGGACGCTGATACGCATCATTATAACGGTTTATGGCACAAGGAGCGAGAGAACACGCCTCCCTCCTCGGTCCGTTCTGCACAACGGCTGCTTGTTTAGAAAGTTGAATCCCGAACGCACCCTGAAAAAAAAAAAAAAAAACTCTCCACTCGACGACGTCACGTGTCGGTCGTCACACAGCAGTGCAACAGACAGCCGTTAAAGTGACTCTGTGTGCAAACGCTATTTATTTTAATCTTTTCCTGCACCAAAAAATATTTAAGTTGTAGAATAGCGTCTATTTATAAAACCATGAGTTAATTGTATCGTAAACATCAAATACGTGGTTTGTGTACAGCGTAGGAGCGACTGAGTGCTGCACCTGACCACAGAGCTGTTCTTCCACACCTGCAGGAGGGTGAGTGAGGGTGTGAGTGAGTGAGGGTGTGAGTGAGGGTGTGAGTGAGTGAGGGTGTGAGTGAGTGAGGGTGTGAGTGAGTGAGGGTGTGAGTGAGTGAGGGTGGGTGTGGGTGGGTGGGTGGGAGGGTGAGGGGGGGTGTGTGTGTGAGGGGGTGTGTGTGTGAGGGGGTGTGTGAGTGAGTGAGGGTGTGTGTGAGGGTGGTTGTGTGTGTGAGGGTGGTTGTGTGTGTGAGGGAGGGTATGTGTGTGAGGGGGTGTGTGTGTGAGGGGGTGTGTGTGTGTGTGAGGGGGTGTGTGTGTAGCATTGTGCAGACAGCACTGTCAGGTTTTATGTCCGATGTTCCTGCACAGATCTGTGTGTGGAGGATCTGGTGTGCGAGGACCAGAAGGTGAACGGGAACTCATTTTATCAGCATTATTTTTACTTTATTTTTAACTCCCAGACGCATGGCTGAAGACCAGACGGAGCACTGTGCCTTACCTTGAGCTCAGGCCCTGTCCTAATCCACCTCACGCTATCTTCCTCCTCATTCCTTCTGGATTTCCTTCTTTGCTCGTTGGCTCTCGTTAGAACATAATTACGTATCGATAATCACTTGCATAATACGTCAGGATATTAACCCATGATCCGTTCCTACCGTTTGTCCCTGAAGTCACGGAATTACAGCACCGAGGATTCCGGAGTGTACGATCAGGGAATCCCGAGCTCCGATTAACCCGACGTTCGCGCTCTGCGATCTTGTGGGCGTGGCCTGTCTGCAGCTTTATTTCCACTAGTAACTATATAATCATTTCTAATTCCAAAATTAATAACAGATTAGATTTGATCAGATTAGATTTGCAAAGTAAACTAGTTGTACTAGAGCTGACAGGAGGAGGAGCCAGGAAACCGAAGATACGTCACACCGCGCTCGGGATCGGACGACGGGACGGTCATTTGGATCGGATTCACCGACTGTAGTAGAACTGAGCGAATGGAGTCACAGTTCAGTGTAAAAAGGAAACGATCGTCTGTCATTTTGTGGCTCGTGAATGTGAACACAGAGTTAGACTTCAGTTTAAATGTGACACATGGTCATCTCTGTGTGTGTGTGTGTGTGTGTGTGTGTGTGCTCATGACACCTCGCTGTAGCATGAGTCACTAGTTTAAGAAATACAAAGGGAAGATAATCAGACATGCTAATGCTAACGGGGATTTCATTTTTTATATAAATACATTCCAGAGTCTAAGATCAGAACTAAATTAAGTTTATAAATTAAGGCTTAAGATAAACTTTCTATCGGGTATAAAGTTAAAACGGAGGTTTATCGTGCACTCTGCTGTCTCTACTGTGGTGTTTTTATATTTTATTGTAATTGTTTTTTGTTTTTGTTTGTTTTTTTGCATTTATTTATTTATTTTTCAGAACATTTGTTTGTAATTGTCATGGATTGACTAGCTTTAATTATGTTTCTTGGTTTATTTTGTATTCTTAGTGTGTGTGTGTGTGTGTGTGTGGGGGTCGGACCAATGAAGCGGAGCGTCGTCACGGTGCGACTTTGCAGAGGCTTTCTCCTGACGTTGCGTCACGGTCGAAGAGATTTGTTTTCATTTTAATTCGCAGTATGGGGGGCGGAGCCTCATCATTACTCGAGTGCCGATTGGCTGACATGGAGTTTTTGTTCCGAACGTGCTCCGATGTCGACGTTTAATCCTGGATTTGAAACGGGTCACGGCACCGGGATCTGAATCTAAATTCCGATCCTGTGGATATGAAACTCAACGACAAAACCTGCTACACGATTCCAAGTAAAAGCAGAATATTCACCCAGATTTCAAACCACCAGGTCAGACTGTTGTGTTTGGGTTTCTCCAGAGCTCCAAACACACAGTGTTGAGTTCTCTTGTGTGGAACCGGAGTCAGAGGAAACAGGATGTAGTTCCATGTTCTGGCCTGTAGGTGTCAGTGTGAGTCCTCACGACCAAACCTGGGCTTCATTCCAAAAACAGAGCTGATTAATATTTCTGTGTTGAAATCCGTCTGTCCGTCCGTGTGTGTGTGTGTGTGTGTGTGTGTGTGAGCACAGAGAGAGGGGGATTGTGGGTAAATGTTTTGAGCAGCTACATGTTTCTGAATAAATAATGAGCGTGACTCCACCTTCAGGTGAGCTGTGTTTGTTGTCAGCAGACTGAATCCTGCACAATCGCACTTCATGTCAATGTTCATTTAACAGGAGCTGAGGCTCTGATATGTCGGGTTTAGTTAGACCTGTGGGTTTAAACAGTGCGAACAGTCTCATCTCTCACTCTCTGTGTCTCTCTCTGTGTCCCTCGCTCTCTCTGTGTCCCTCGCTCTCTCTGTGTCCCTCGCTCTCTCTGTGTCCCTCGCTCTCTCTGTGTCCCTCGCTCTCTCTGTGTCCCTCGCTCTCTCTGTGTCCCTCGCTCTCTCTGTGTCCCTCGCTCTCTCTGTGTCTCTCTTTCTCTCTGTCTGTCCATCTCTCTGTGTGTGTCTCTCTGTGTGTGTGTGTGTGTGTCTCTGTGTTTGTGTCTGACATGTTTGTCATGTGAATTTACCTTCCTGTTTGTTCACAGATTTATAAATCAGCCCTGATGCCCAGAACGGCAGCTTCATTTCATGACTTTAACGCTTTCTTCCTTCTTTTGTTTAAATGAGTTTTTAGTTTGTTGTTTTTTTTTGACACGATGGTGTGTGAATGCTGCTGTGACAATGTTCTGTACACACACACTGGGCACTTTATTAGGAACACCGCACTCCCCTGACGGAGTCTCCCTCCGCTCTCAGAACACACTTCATGTCATGGATTCGACCAGGTGGCGTTCAGGTCCGTGAGACGTGGACGTTTTCACGCTGAGACTCTAACGTGAATCCCACGTGTTCTTCTGACACGAGGCAGGTTGACGTGAACGTGACACGAAGCTGCAGCTCTTTATCTGCAGGACTGAACTCACTGCACTGCTGCCACCTGATTGGCTGATTAGAGAACTGCATGAATGTGGTGGTGTTCCTAATAAAGTGTTCAGCCGGGCTTTAGAGCTGTTTGTTTTTCATCTGTTTGTTATATTTAACCTTCCAAAATGATGAAGGACCAAGAAGGGTTTTTTTGGGTGGGGTTGGCGAATGGTTCGGGTGCATGTTAACTGGTGGTGGAGATCAACATCAAGTCATTTTTGTTTCCAAGAAAAATAAAACCAAGTAAAAATGTTAGCTGGGAAACAGGAATGTGGCGACCGAAATGAACCATCAACTGTGTGAACGTCTTCGTTCCCCTGACCGCCGTCTCCACGCGGCTCATTTCTCCATTCGGTACTCAGGAACAACGTGTTCGCTTCTGAAAAAGGGGAAAAGTGGGTCGGGTTTGTGGGTCGGTTAGTGAACAGTGCTCTGTGTGTGTGTGTGTGTGTGTGTGTGTGTGTGTAAGGGGGAGGTGTGTGTGGTGTGCATGTCACACTGAAGTCCTCTTGTCTCTGACTAGCTCTATAATCTGCTTTTCAGAAGGAAAAATAAAAACATGGCATCCGAGATTCAACATTAATAAAAAAATCTATAAAGTTCGACTTGTTGATGATTTTTTTTAAAATAAACTCCAAATAAAAATGACATTAATAAAAAAATGTCCAATAAGGATTATAGTTGAAGCCTATAAATGATGATGATGATGATGATGATAGTAATAGATGTGAGATGTGATGAATTCTTGGAAAAAATTAAGAAATTCATGATAAATGTTCAGGGCAAATGATCCAGAAAGGAGAAGGTGTTTAGAGGATATAAAGAAGGACGAAAAGCGGGAAAGGAGATTAAAAAAAAAGAAGAAAAGAATAAAGCACTCAGAACGTCATTTTGTCTCGGGGTGCACAAACTTTTGCACTTGCATGTATGTAAGCACGCAACTTTTTATTTTTCCACCTTCTCCTGAAAAGCGACTTTGTTTGAGCCCGGCCCCGTCTCTGATTGGTGGGCTCGCCAAGTGGGCGGAGCTCTGTGTCCTGGCTCCATCCTGCTCCAGCTGTTTTTGTTCAGTCTATTTTTTTCCCCTTCTGGAGTTCCACAATGAAGATCACACTGTGGAGCATCACCGTGACCATCGCGCTCCTGATGGAGGTCCGTGCTGACGTCCAGCCGCAGAAGAACTTTGACCTGAAGAGGGTGAGAGGAACTTCAGGGAGTTGTGAGAGTGTTGTGTGGAGGAGAGTTTTCTCCTGCAGTGTGTTTGAGGTGGAGATACAGTTCCTCAGTCAGGTCTGCTTCTCCTTCAGCTTCTCCAGCAAACATCTCCTGAAGATTACAAAGCTCTCATTTTAAACATTTCTTATTTACATTTATAAAAGTTTCTGAAACGTCTAGATCGAAAGAAACAAAGGAAGTTTATTAACAAGATTAACGTTATTCAGAACATTTACTGTGTCGTTTCTCATGATTAAGACGTTTCTCCAACCAAACATCTCCACAGGACGTTACGCATGTGCATGAATATGACATTTATAACAGCTCCTGTGTTCGCTAAGCTAACTGCTAACAAACTAGCTCGCTGATCTATTCAACACTGTCGCTCATAATCTGCATATCAGAGCTAATCGGTGGAAAATGGTTTGTTTGGTGACGTCATAATCTGAGCTAAGGAAAAGATGAGAGAAATAAAGAGACAAAGAAAAGAAAGAGGAACAAATAAAGAACAAATTAAAGAAAGACAGAAGAGACACGAAAAAGAAAGTAAAAACTAGTGCATGATAAAATCCTGAGGCACAATATTCAGAGTTCATCAAAAGTTTAATGAATTAATGATTTTGTTTTTTCCTGGGAAAAAAAAAGAAAGTAAAATGGCACATCAAGAAAATAATTAACAAAAGTGAAAAAAATAATAATAATTAGGTAAAGAAAAAAGGAAGGAAACTAAAAGATAAAATTACAATTTTTTCCTTTTTTCCCTCCAGTTGAAAAATAAATAAAAGAAGAAAAAAAAAACTCTCTCATTCTTACACGGTTTCAAGCAGCAGATCTGAATTGAACTCCGAGTTCTTAGTGTTTTAATAGAGTAGAGTGACGGATGCTGCATGTATACTGATGTAATGCTCAGGATGAAGGTCAGTCAGCTGCTCGTGTCTCTCGGCTCTGGTCCTGAAGCAAAGGTGCGGTCGGACGGAGGCGTGACGAGGTGACGTGACGTAGCGATGTGCCTGTGTTCAGTTCGCAGGTCGGTGGTACCGTGTGGGCTTGGCGTATAACTCCCCCGGCTTCACTCGGCACAGGAACAAGCTGACCATCTGCATGGGTGTAGTGGAGCCCAAGGAGAACGGAGATGTCCAGATGACCGTGTGGAAAAGCAAGTGAGTGCTAACAACAAACCCCTTCGGCACCAACACGGCCGGGTCGCGGTACATCACATCTGTTTGGTGCTGACTTACCCAAACTCACTTGATTTTCATTTAGCCACACCCACAAAACTCCATCAGAACTCCACATTAACATACACCCATTATATCAGTGTCTTAATGACTGAATGACTAAATAAGAGTTTTATAAAATCTCATTTATACACTTTATATCATTTCACTCCAAATAATCAAAACTACTTTAATAGAAATGTACACAATATGTGGCAGTTTGTGTTGTAAAGTGTGTGTTGTGTAACGCTCTGTGTGTGTGTGTGTGTGTGTGTGTGTGTGTGTGTGTGTGTGTGTGTGTGTGTGTGTGTGTGTGTGTGTGTGTGTGTGTGTGTAGGTTGTCCATCTGCCAGAAAGAAGTCTACAAATATGAGAAGACGTCTGTACCTGGCGTGTTCACCTACTTTAGCACACGTTAGTACTTCACTTACCTGTCAGCTGTGCAAGAGTCACACAGTGTGAACGAGTAAATACGTAAAGAGGGAGATTCAAATCAGTCAGAACCGACTCTGTGACCAAACCGACTCTGTGACCAAACCGACTCTGTGACCAAACCGACTCTGTGACCAAACCGACTCCGTCACCAAACCGACTCCGTCACCAAACCGACTCTGTGACCAAACCGACTCTGTGACCAAACCGACTCTGTGACCAAACCGACTCTGTGACCAAACCGACTCCGTCACCAAACCGACTCTGTGACCAAACCGACTCTGTGACCAAACCGACTCTGTGACCAAACCGACTCCGTCACCAAACCGACTCCGTGACCAAACCGACTCTGTGACCAAACCGACTCCGTGACCAAACCGACTCTGTGACCAACCCGACTCTGTGACCAAACCGACTCTGTGACCAAACCGACTCCGTCACCAAACCGACTCTGTGACCAAACCGACTCTGTGACCAAACCGACTCCGTCACCAAACCGACTCTGTGACCAAACCGACTCTGTGACCAAACCGAATCCGTGACCAAACCGACTCCGTCACCAAACCGACTCCGTCACCAAACCGACTCTGTGACCAAACCGACTCCGTGACCAAACCGACTCCGTGACCAAACCGACTCCGTCACCAAACCGACTCCGTCACCAAACCGACTCTGTGACCAAACCGACTCTGTGACCAAACCGACTCCGTCACCAAACCGACTCCGTCACCAAACCGACTCTGTGACCAAACCGACTCTGTGACCAAACCGACTCCGTCACCAAACCGACTCTGTGACCAACCCGACTCTGTGACCAAACCGACTCCGTGACCAAACCGACTCCGTCACCAAACCGACTCTGTGACCAAACCGACTCTGTGACCAAACCGACTCCGTCACCAAACCGACTCTGTGACCAACCCGACTCTGTGACCAAACCGACTCCGTCACCAAACCGACTCCGTCACCAAACCGACTCTGTGACCAAACCGACTCTGTGACCAAACCGACTCCGTCACCAAACCGACTCTGTGACCAACCCGACTCTGTGACCAAACCGACTCTGTGACCAAACCGACTCCGTCACCAAACCGACTCCGTCACCAAACCGACTCTGTGACCAAACCGACTCTGTGACCAAACCGACTCTGTGACCAAACCGACTCCGTCACCAAACCGACTCCGTCACCAAACCGACTCTGTGACCAAACCGACTCTGTGACCAAACCGACTCTGTGACCAAACCGACTCTGTGACCAAACCGACTCCGTCACCAAACCGACTCCTTTTCCATTCTGTATCCATGCTGAACCAAATCATATCAGTAATGAATCAAAATGTACTGAATCATGTCAGTGCTGAGTCGTGGATGTTTATAGAGAGAGAGAGAGAGAGAGAGAGAGAGAGAGAGAGAGAGAGAGAGAGAGAGAGAGAGAGAGAGAGAGAGAAAGAAATTAATCAGTCAATAAATTAGTTCATTCGTGTTGGTTGGAAAGAGAAATAACTTTAATCCAAAAAAGAAAATTCTATGAAAAAGAACAAAGTTAAAATAAAGAAAGAAAGAAATTTGAGTGTGAAAGTAAAACGTGTGAAAAACAAAAGAATATGAAACAAGAAAAGGATAAATAAAAAAGGTGAAAAAAGCAGTATAATGAGGGGTCAGGGGTCATGAGGTCATGTGACTGTGTGTTTCCTCCACAGGACACAGCCGGGTGAAGGACATCACTGTGGTGGAGACCAACTACAGCGAGTTTGCTGTGATTTATAAACACAAGAAGTTCAACAGGGAATTCACTCAGGTGTCTCTGTACAGTGAGTCGATCAGACACATGTCCTACTCTCACGTGTCTCCTCCACACGTCCCTACTCTCACGTGTCTCCTCCACACGTCCCTACTCTCACGTGTCTCCTCCACATGTCCTACTCTCACGTGTCTCCTCCACATGTCCTACTCTCACATGTCTCCTCCACATGTCCTACTCTCACGTGTCTCCTCCACACGTCCCTACTCTCACGTGTCTCCTCCACACGTCCCTACTCTCACGTGTCTCCTCCACACGTCCCTACTCTCACGTGTCTCCTCCACACGTCCCTACTCTAGCATGCGTGTCTCCTCCACACGTCCCTACTCTCACGTGTCTCCTCCACACGTCCCTACTCTCACGTGTCTCCTCCACACGTCCCTACTCTCACGTGTCTCCTCCACACGTCCCTAATCTAACATGCGTGTCTCCTCCACACGTCCCTACTCTCACGTGTCTCCTCCACACGTCCCTACTCTATAACACACGTCTCTTCCACACGTCCCTACTCTAACACACGTCTCCTCCACACGTCCCTACTCTATAACACACGTCTCTTCCACATGTCTCTACTCTAACACACGTCTCCTCCACACGTCCCTACTCTATAACACACGTCTCTTCCACACGTCCCTACTCTAACACACGTCTCCTCCACACGTCCCTACTCTATAACACACGTCTCTTCCACATGTCTCTACTCTAACACACGTCTCCTCCACACGTCCCTACTCTATAACACACGTCTCTTCCACACGTCCCTACTCTAACACACGTCTCCTCCACACGTCCCTACTCTATAACACACGTCTCTTCCACACGTCCCTACTCTAACACACGTCTCCTCCACACGTCCCTACTCTATAACACACGTCTCTTCCACACGTCCCTACTCTAACACACGTCTCCTCCACACGTCCCTACTCTATAACACACGTCTCTTCCACACGTCCCTACTCTAACACACGTCTCCTCCACACGTCCCTACTCTAACACACGTTCCTATAACACAAGTGTGTTATTGTACTTTTACTCGCTTGCTGTCTCTGGTTTGTGTTTCAGGTCGTAGTCAGAGGTTGAGACCAGAAGTGATTGAGAAGTTTAAAAAATACGCCATGCAGCATGGCTTCCCTGAAGAGTCCATTATAATTCCACCACCAGCCGGTAGACACACACACACACACACACACACACACACACACACACACACACACACACACACACACACACACACACACACACACACAGAACAATGTGTACATTATACTGTTTAATACACCATATACAGTCATGTCATAGTCACGTCACTTTGCTTCTCTCTCCTCAGATAACTGTCCCCTCACACGCCACTGAGTGAGTAAACACACACACACACACACACACACACACACACACACACACACACACACACACACACACTAGTAGTAGTAGTAGTAGTAGTAGTAGTAGTGGTAATAGTACTAGTAGTAGTAGTAGTAGTACTAGTAATAGTAGTAGTGGTAATAGTAGTAGTGGTACAAGTAATATTAGTAGTAGTAATAGTAGTAATAGTAGTAGTAGTAGTAGTAATAGTAGTAGTGGTACTAGTAATAGTAGTAGTAATAGTAGTAGTGGTACTAGTAATAGTAGTAGTAATAGTAGTAGTAGTAGTAGTAGTAGTAGTAGTAGTAGTACTAGTAATAGTAGTGGTACTAGTAATAGTAGTAGTAGCAATAGTAGTAGTGGTACTAGTAATAGTAGTAGTAGTAGTAATAGTAGTAGTAGTAGTAGAAGTAGTAGAAGTACTAGTAATAGTAGTAGTAGTAGTAGTAGTAGTAGTAGTAGTACTGGTAGTAGTAGTAGTACTAGTAATAGTAGTAATAGTAGTAGTAATAGTAGTAGTAGTAGTAGTAGTAGTGGTACAAGTAATATTAGTAGTAGTAATAGTAGTAATAGTAGTAGTAGTAGTAGTAGTAGTAATAGTAGTAGTGGTACTAGTAATAGTAGTAGTAATAGTAGTAGTGGTACTAGTAATAGTAGTAGTAATAGTAGTAGTAGTACTAGTAGTAGTACTAGTAATAGTAGTGGTACTAGTAATAGTAGTAGTAGCAATAGTAGTAGTGGTACTAGTAATAGTAGTAGTAGTAGTAATAGTAGTAGTAGTAGTAGAAGTAGTAGAAGTACTAGTAATAGTAGTAGTAGTAGTAGTAGTAGTAGTAGTAGTAGTAGTAGTACTGGTAGTAATAGTAGTAGTAGTAATAGTAGTAGTAATAGTAGTAGTAGTAGTAGTAGTAGTGGTGGTGGTACTAGTAATATTAGTAGTAGTAGTAGTAGTAGTAGTAGTAATAGTAGTAGTAGTAGTAGTTAATAGTAGTAGTAGTAGTAATAGTTAGTGGTTTTTCGAAAGAGAAACCCTTAAAAACCCTTTCACACATTAATTTCTTCCATCATTGGAATGTCTCCAGGAGCCCTGAACACTCACCATGCAGTATACAGTGACAGACAGAAGGAGAACCACATCTGCTGCTGTTTCTGTTTTTCAGTGTGGTGTTGGATCACAGCACATCATGAGTGAGATGAAGCTCAGCCTGAATGTTCTCTACAGAGATGGAGCAGGACAACAGGATCTCAATCAGCTGTTAATGTTAATAAAGTTCAGCTGTCTGTGACTCTGAGTCTGTAAGCTGAGACGCTGCAGGTACTTCACATGCTGGGACTTATTATAAATCCGTTCATTTAATAAAATGTAAGCAGTTTGGTCTTTATGATGAATAAATGTTTTGACAGCAGATTTATTACTGTAGTTTAAGACAAAATGTTTATAGATTTGTAGTGGAACAAAAAAACAATAAGAAAAACTGTTTACCTGAAATGTTACTTTTACCTGTAGACTGAGTTCTTCAGATTCTGATCTAAATATACAAAAAAATAAAAAATGTGTCCAGTCTGTGTGTGTGTGTGTGTGTGTGTGTGTGTGTGTGTGTGTGTGTGTGTGTGTGTGTGTGTGTGTGTGTGTGTGTGTGTGTGTGTGTGTTTCTGTGTCTCTTTGTGTATTTTTGTGTGTCTGTGTGTTTCTGTGTTTCTGTGTCTCTTTGTGTATTTCTGTGTGTTTTGTGTGTCTGTGTGTGTCTATGTGTGATTTTCTGTGTGTCTGTCTGTGTGTTTTTGTGTGTCTGTGTGTTTTATGTGTCTGTGTGTCTGTGTGTTTTTGTGTGTCTGTGTGTTTTGTGTGTCTGTGTGTTTTGTGTCTGTGTGTTTTGTGTGTCTGTGTGTTTTGTGTGTCTGTGTGTTTTGTGTGTCTGTGTGTTTTTGTGTGTCTGTGTGTTTTGTGTGTCTGTGTGTCTGTGTGTGTTTTTCTGTGTGTCTGTCCGTGTGTTTTTGTGTGTCTGTGTGTTTTGTGTGTCTGTGTGTTTTGTGTGTCTGTGTGTTTTGTGTGTCTGTGTGTTTTGTGTCTGTGTGTTTTTGTGTGTCTGTGTGTTTTGTGTGTCTGTGTGTGTTTTTCTGTGTGTCTGTGTGTTTTGTGTGTCTGTGTGTGTTTTTCTGTGTGTCTGTGTGTTTTGTGTGTCTGTGTGTGTTTTTCTGTGTGTCTGTGTGTTTTGTGTGTCTGTGTGTGTTTTTCTGTGTGTCTGTCTGTGTGTTTTTGTGTGTTTTTAAAGTAAGCTCCCATCCATCTGTGTATAAAACCCCACACGGCTGTGTGTTAAACGCAGTCACGTGACTCACCAGTTAAAGGCCTTTCCTCTGGTTTCCTTTCAGTAAACTGTGAGGTTTAAATCTGCTACACACACAAGTTTATATGGTTAATAACACTGACAGTTGACTTATTATCAGAGTATTAACTGATTAAAGCTGTGAGATGTTTAACACCTACACAGTGGAGAGGAGACCTGAGCTACCTGAGCTAATGAACCCTCTGATTGGACGCTTCTACATCACGTGATCATACACATCATATTGGATATGTAAAAAACTGGGAAAAGTGTAAAAGTGTTCCAAAAAATATATTCTGAACATAATATTTCTTTATCTCATATTCTGTTTTGTCTCTATTCCTTTTTCTGTCCTTTTTATTTATTTATAAAAATGCATTTTTAGTGCACAGTCCCGAATATCCTCTGAAAATAAAGTAGTAATAAAATACATTAAAAAAATGAATGAAGTTCTGTGGAAATGTATTTCCTTTATAACAGAAATATGATGCTGCATTAAAGAGCTTAAAGTAAATAGAAACAAAATTCTGAGGCTTGTTGTGTTGTTTTTCCGTTCGACCTTCGAACGTCCTCGACGGTCTGTAAATACTAACACCAATCTCTAATCCCAAATCCACTTACCCAGATTAAGCTTTCCAGATTATTTGTCTTGTCTGTGTATTTTTAGAACAAGTTAAATTTATATCCTATTATGTTTTAAAATGCAATATGAACGGACACACACACAGAGTCCAGATAAATAAATCAATAAATAGATAAGATGACCTTTGCTCTGGTTGGTTGGACTGATTTTAGGTCGCTTTGTGTTAAAGCACATAACCCACCGGTCGATGGCTTTGACAAGGGGGGGGGGGGGGTGCTCTCTCTTTCTCTCATCACCACACACTAAAACCTCATTTGGCTCAGAGACGAACAGAAATGAAGGCTGTGTTTATGGTTCTCCTGCTGGCTGGCGTGGGTCTGATCCATGCTGGACCTCTGCCTCCACAACCGCTCCTACAGACTCAGGAGAACTTCGACCTGGACCGGGTAAGAACTGCTACACACCCGAACACTTCATGATATATAAAAGAAAAAGTAATGTAAAATATATGTAAAATGTAAAATATAACAAATTTTAATAACCCACATTATGATCGATTAATAACGGCTCTTTAATTTATCGAATTGAATTTATTTGTTTATTAATTTATTTTTAATATCATAAAATATCTCACTGCTAATATAAACAGAGTTAGCATTAAATAGCTGTGATATAAACTTAATAAATCCTTCAGTTATCTGTGAACTAAACAGCATTAAATTCAACTTCAAACACGAAACAAAACTGAGTACTGATCAATGCAACTAACAATAAACAAATAAATAGATAAATAAGTAAACATAGATAGATAATAAATAAATAAACAAACAAATAAATAAATATGATCAATGCTACTATTAATATATAAATAAATAAACAAACAAACGAATAAATAAATGAATAAATAAGAAAATCAGAATGTGATTTTTAACAAAAATGAACAAATTGTTAAACGTGCGGTTTGTTCGCTGGTAACAAACTCTGGTTGTTGCTGAAGACAAGCTCGTAGTTTCAGTCACTTGTTGGTGGTGATTTTTCTTCTTGCTATAATCAGTGTGAAAAGCAGAAAAACTCTGTCCTCTGATCAAAGAGCAGAAAGTGTTTACACACCGATCGGTTTACACACCAGAATTACACAATATTCCCCCAAATACACAAAGTTTCTTTAACAAATCGATATTTATTTCTTTATTCAAATAGCAGTGGGGAATAAACTGGGTTATAATTTTAGACTTAGTTAGTTTAGATTTTTATATTTTCCTAAAATCGGGGGGAAATAATTTATCTAAAAGAAAAACATTTTAAAAAATGTTTGTTAAAATGTCTGTTTTGTTTATGAAACTTAGATTTTATACTTACAAAATATTTCAGAAATTTAAAATTAAAAAATTGAAGCTAATGGGGCACACGGTGGCTTAGTGGTTATCACGTTCGCCTCACACCTCCAGTGTCGGGGGTTCGATTCCCACCTCCGCCTCGTGTGTGTGGAGTTTGCATGTTCTCCCCGTGCCTCGGGTGTTTCCTCCGGGTACTCCGGTTTCCTCCCCCGGTCCAAAGACATGCATGGTAGGTTGATTGGGATCTCTGGAAAATTGTCCGTAGTGTGTGTGTGTGTGTGTGTGTGTGTGAGTGAATGAGAGTGTGTGTGTGCCCTGTGATGGGTTGGCACTCCGTCCAGGGTGTATCCTGCCTCGATGCCCAATGACGCCTGAGATAGACACAGGCTCCCCGTGACCCGAGAAGTTCGGATAAGCGGTAGAAGATGAATGAATGAATGAATGAATGAATGAATGAATGAATGAATGAAATTGAACCTTTTTTTTGCATTAAACCTGTGACTTCATTCACATCTCGGGCTTGAAGTATCTTTGTCCTTTTGAGTCGTCCAACATACATTAGAATCATGTCGATTTTATTCACACGACATTCACTACAGTAGATATTCAGGAGAGATTTGATCTGTTATTAACAAATAGATATAAAAAAAAGTTGCATCTTCTGAATTTCCTGAAGATCCTGTGAAAAAGAGAAGAACAGCCTCTGATTCTCTTCTGTTTATTTCACTTAGAAGTGTAGGATGTTTTTACTCAACATATTAAAAACATGATAAATAAATAAATAAATAAATAAATAAATAAATAAATAAATAAATAGATAGATAAATAGATAAATAGATAAATAAATTCCTTGAAATCAATGTTTAAAGTTGTCTTAATTACTTCAGGTTCTTAGCACAGAGGCTAATTTTGGATATTTAGGATATTTTTGTATTTGTTAAACTTTCTACTAAAAGCTTCACCTTATAAATTTCATTCAAAAAACTTATATAATTATTAACTTTATCACTCTATTGTATTATTAAATAATTATTAAATATAAAATAGTTTTCTTAGATTCAGTGTTAAATACATTGTTTATATTTAAATCAATAACAGACATATTTGTCTTTAATAACCCTTCACACACACACACACACACACACACACACACACAAACACACACACACACACACACACACACACACACACACACACACACACAAACACACACACGCACACACGCACACACACACACAAACACACACACACACGCACACACGCACACACACACACACGCGTGCACACACACACACACACAAACACACTCACGCTTTGTTGTTTTGTGTTTAGTTTTTGGGGACGTGGTATGACGTCGCCTCGGCCTCCAACTGCCCCTGGAGGAGGAAACACAAAGGAGTCGTTTCCATCGGATCTCTGGAGCTACAGCGTAGCGACTCAACAAAGTCCTTAAATATGACCCGCATCATGTCTAGGTACACACACACACACACACACACACACACACACACACACACACACACACATACATTCATACACACACACACATATTACATACCCACACACACACGCACACATACATACACATGCATATATACACACACACACACACACACACACATACACATGCATACATATACACACACATATACATACACACATACACACACATACATACATACACATGCATACACACACACACACACATACATACATACACATGCATACACACACACATACACATGCATACACACACATACATACATACATACATACATACACACACACATATTACATACACATACACACACATATTACATACATACACACACATACACACACACACACATATTACACACACACATTACATACATACACACAAATACACACACATACATACACAGACACATATTACATACACATACACACACATATTACATACATACACACACACACACACACACACATATTACATACATACACACACATACACACACACACACATATTACACACACACATTACATACATACACACAAATACACACACATACATACACAGACACATATTACATACATACATACATACATACATACATACACACACATACATATATACACACATACACACACATACACACACACACATACATATATACACACATACACACATACATACACACACATACATATATACACACACACATGAACACACACACACACATACACACAGGTGTAAAAGTGTGTAAAAGGTGTTTTTACTGGCAGACATGGTGTGTGTAAGAAGATCACTGGTAACTACGTGAAGACTGAAACTCCAGGAAGATTCTACTACCACAGTGTCAGTAAGTAAAATCACTAAAGCTGTGATCACAACATAAAACAGGACTAAATGCTGTGACTGGCTGGGTTTGTGTACAGAATGGTCAGCTGATGTGGACGCCTACGTGGTGCACACCAACTACGACGAGTACGCGCTGGTGGTGATGTTCAAACAGCAGCGTGGAGGAAACAAGACCACCTCAGTCAAACTGTACGGTGAGGAACCACTGAGCATTTACAGCTTTATTAAAGCACAACACTGTAGGAGTCTTCAATTCAGTCAGCTTTGGGAGTCAGGTCTTTGAGTTGACTCTTTGATTCCTCTAGAGTTGACTCTGATTCAATTTTCCAAATCAAATCTTTGAGTCATTACTTTAAGGCAACTATGATTCATTTCTTTGAGTTGGCTCTGATTCTGCTTTTCAGGGAAGCTCTTTGAGTCAGTTCTTTAAGCCAGTTCTGATTCAGGTCTGTAAGTCAGTTGTCTGAGTCACCATTTTGAGTCATCTTTTCTGGTGATATCTTTGAATTGACTCAGAAACCCCCCTGTAAGTCACCTCTTTAAGCCAGCTTTGAGTCAAGTCAACTTTTATAGCGATTTCCTTGAATCAACTCTGAGTCATCATTTTAAGTCAACTCTTTAAGCCAACTTTATAGTGATACTTTTGAATTGACTCTGAGTCATCTCTTTAAATAAACTCAATAAGTCAATGTTTTTAGTGATAGCTTTAAATCAACTCTGAGTCATCTCTTTGATTCGACTCTTTGATGAAGAGCTAGTAGGAAACATGGGGTAAGATTGAGGTTTTGTGCTGGTTGTTGCCCCCATACAGGTCGTAAGAAGGAACTGCGGCCCACGCTGGTGGAGGACTTTAAGACCCTGGTGGCTGAACAGGGAATGAGTGCAGACACCATCTCTATTAGAGAGAACAAAGGTATTAAATCATACGATTCTCATCCAGTTTTATTTAGAGTTTAATCAATCACATTGTAAGGAGATTAAAGGTTTAAAGGGTTAAAGGAAAATATTCTACAAAGAAATTAGAGCAACAGAAGACAGGAAGTATTCGTGAGGGTTTATAGAGGGTATATAACACCTGTTATAAAGGTAAAGAGCGAACACAGAGGATCTTATTTTGTCTGGTTTAAAACATTGAGGATATATTTTAAGGTGCTCAGCTCTGATTCCTTCTTCATCCATCTCTGTGTTTTTTTCTTTCTCATTAGGAGATTGTGTTCCAGGAGAACAAACGGCGACACAAACTGAGGTTCAGGTATAAAAAAAAATGCATGAATTGTTCATCATTTCTGTCTCACTGATTATATGAGAATCGTTCGTTATTAAGACGGCCAAGAAAAATAAAGCTTATTTATGATCGTTCCCATAATGCTTTGGTACAGCCCAGGATGAGAAGATCGGAGGTGCTGCCTCCATCTGATGAAGGTTCTGCAGATGATGGACCCGTCTTTAAAGGAGAAGGTGCATGGACACACACACACACACACATACACACACACACATGCACACACACACAAACACTAATGCACCTCTCTCTCTCTGTGTGTGTGTGTGTGTGTGTGTGTGTGTGTAGACTCCTGTAAAGGTGTTCCAGATTCTGGTCCATGTTTCGGGATGCTCCATCGCTACCACTACAACTCCTCCATCATGACATGTCAGAGGTTTGATTATGGAGGCTGTATGGGCAACCAGAACAACTTCCTTACTGAGAAGGAATGTCTGCAGACCTGCCGCACCGAGGGTGTGTGTGTGTGTGTGTGTGTGTGTGTGTGTGTGTGTGTGTGTGTGTGTGTGTGTGTGTGTGTGTGAGAGTGTGTGGGTGTGTGAGCATGTCCCCCAGTGTTTTATTTCTCTCTCACCAAAGCAAATTACCAACAAATATAATTCTGTACTACAACATATAACAGGGGGCACGGTGGCATAGTGGTTAGCACGTTTGCCTCACACCTCCGCCTCGTGTGTGTGGAGTTTGCATGTTCTCCCCGTGCCTCGGGGGTTTCCTCCGGGTACTCCGGTTTCTTTCCCGGTCCAAAGACATGCATGGTAGGTTGATTGGGATCTCTGGAAAATTGTCCGTAGTGTGTGAGTGTGTGTATAAGTGAATGAGAGTGTGTGTGTGCCCTGTGATGGGTTGGCACTCCGTCCAGGGTGTATCCTGCCTCGATGCCCGATGACGCCTGAGATAGGCACAGGCTCCCCGTGACCCGAGAAGTTCGGATAAGTGGTAGAAGATGAATGAATGAATGAATGAATGAATGAATGAATGAATGAATAACAGTTTATAGTTTTTTCTGCAGCTTTTATGAAAATGTGTGATGCAACGTTTTTGTTATTTACTTGGTTTGTTGGAATCAAAAGCACAGATTCTTCTTTCTTTCCTTTAAATGACTCTGAGATCTGGTCTCAGACTCCACATGTGTTTGGCTGCATCACCCGAGTAAAGCTGTGATGTGACGCTGTATCACAGTCTGAGCTGCTGTTATAGAGAATTAATCAACCCCATCATCCCAATCAGACCGATCTGTTCTGTCTCCTGTCCAGCTGCCTGTCGCCTCCCCGTAGACGTCGGTTCGTGTAAAATGGCGCTGCAGTTCTGGGCTTTTGACTCAAAGATTGGAAAGTGTGTGTCGTTTATCTACGGAGGTTGTGACGGCAACGGCAACCGCTTCTACACACAGAAAGAGTGTGAGGAGTACTGTGGTGTGAGCAGAGATGGTATATACACACACACACCACACTTATACACACACACCACACACATATATACACACACACACACACACCACACACACTTATTCACACACATTTATACACACACCACACTTATACAGACACACCACAAACTTATACACACACACACACCACACACTTATACACACACACACTTATACACACACCACACACTTATACACACACCACACACTTATACACACACACACCGCACACTTATACACACTCACCACACACTTATACACACACACACACACACACACCACACACTTATATACACACACACACGCATACACACACACATATACACACACCACACACTTATACATACACACCACACTTATACACACATACACACATATACACACACACCACACACATACATACACACCACACTCATACACACATACACACATATATACACACACCACACTCATACATACACACCACAATCATACACACATACACACATATATACACACACCACACACATACATACACACCACACTCATACACACATACACACATATATACACACACCACACACATACATACACACCACACTCATACACACATACACACATATATACACACACCACACACATACATACACCACACACTTATACACACACACTTATACATACACACCACACTTATACACACACACACCACACACTTATACATACACACCACACACATATATACACACACACACACACACACACCACACACTTATTCACACACATTTATACATACACACCACACTTATACACACATACACACTTATACACACCACACACACATACACACACACACAGACCACACACCATACACACACATTTAATAGAAGATTCACTAATAATTTTATGGAATATATTTCATTCAGTATTTTTAATTCTGCTTAATTTAGCTATAAAATGACTTTAACAGTGGACAATGTTTCAAATCAGCTTTACAGAAATATAAAAAACTGAATAAAAGTGACAGATTTTAATAAAATAAAATAAAATAAATGTATTAATTCATATTTGTCCCTTTGTATAATATATTGTTTTAATACCAAACGTACTGCATATTTACACTACATGATGATTATTGTATGTTTCTAATCTTTCAGGTGATGAAGAGTTTCTCAAGGTGAATTAAAGCCGAGCAGAAAAACATCAGGAAACCCGACAGTAGCTGACATTTTATTTCTGCTTCACTGTAGAACTGATAGAAAAAAATTGAAAAAGATTTTTTAAAGATAAATTCTTCTGAAATGTAGAAACAACTTTTATGGAGATTTTCTTGGAAATCAATATATTAAATGTTAAAACTTCAATGTCACTGATGCTGTTTTACACTCGACCTTCATGGCTGTTATTAACACGTACGAAAGGTGTTGCGTGTGTTAATAATACACACCGGTGTGTGCTGGTTTTAAATCAATAAACAACAAATAAAAAACATCTTAGAATTTCTATTTGTTGAGTAAATTATTTCCCTTTTATGGCGTTGAGCTTATCATGTGTATTTGGGTAGTTGACAAATGACCAAGAAAAAGTACTTTTTTTGGAAAGCATAACTTTTTAAGAAAAAATACATATAAGTTACATATATTTGTGGAGTATGAAAACTGCAGTTTCAGAAAATAGTACTGGTCGCTCATTTTGTCTATGACCACATATTTTTTTCACTTTTTCACTCAACAATACTGTAAATGTGTCCTATGGTGTGACATTTAAAAAGTACTAAGAAATTATATTAAATAACATAAAATAAATACTTGAGACAGAATCGTTCACATTATTAAAACATTATTTTCAT
>NC_062537.1:21317715-21332715 GCF_022655615.1 Tachysurus fulvidraco
GGGGTCACCCTCACCCTCCTCACACAGAAGGCAGATGCCACATGGACCTCTGGGTCACACCGTGCTGTGACTCCTGACAAAAACTGAACAGTAGTGAGGAGACCAGCTGCCTACACACACACACACACACACACACACACACACACACACACAATACAGAAGTGTGTACTATGTAAATAATAAACAGTGTGTGTTGTGCTGTTAAAGGAAAATAATCATCACCACAGTGCATTAATAAACTCTGTGCTCCTGAGAAAGCGTCGGCTGACCAATCAGATTCCAGCTTCCTAAAGGAGACAGAATAATATTTACATTCATGGCATTTAGCAGAATCCCTTATAATTATACAACTGAGCAATTGAGGGTTAAAGGCCTTGCCCAGGGGCCCAGCAGTGGCAGCTTGGTGGACCTGGGATTTGAACTCATGACCTTCGGGTCAGTAGTCCAACACCTTAACCACTAGGGTACCACATCCCCCTAAAATGAATATACATTTACATTTCCAGCATTTGGCAGAGGCCCTTATCTTGCATGACTTACATTATCTCATGTTTATACAACTGAGCAATTGAAAGTTAAGGGCCTTGCTCAGGGGCCCAACTTGGTGGACCTGGGATCGAACTCACAACCTTCCGATTGGGAGCCTTAATCTTAACCACTAGCCTACCACATGCTGAGAGACTGGAGATGGAATGATGTGAGTGACAACAGGAGCAGGTTTATAAGTCACTGTGGTGTAAGAGGAATAAAGCCCTCATGGTGGAGCTGTTAGAGGAACAGTGACACTGCTACATCACACCGTCCTGAAGACCTGGATTATTCCCATAACAGCACAACACACACTGTGTTTATTCCTAAAAATACTGACATTACATGCCTTTATACAAGAGTGTGTAGGTATGGAGAATGGCTTACACACACACACACACACACACACACACACACACACACACACACACACACACACACACACACACACACACACACACACACACACACCTCTGCAGTTTCAGTATGATATGGAGATGAGGAAGGTCTCTCATTCTTCCATACCTCCATCAGTGGCTAATTAGCATAGCAGCTGCTTAGTGCAGGCTGTGTGAGGTGTGTGTGTGTGTGTGTGTGTGTGTGTGTGTGTGTGTGTGTGTGTGTGTGTGTGTGTGTGTGTGTGTGTGTGTGTGTGTGTGTGTGTGTGTGTGTGTGTGTGTGTGTGTGTGTGTGTGTGTGTATGTTGGGGGGGTGCTTTAGTCAATGGGGCCTTTCTGGAAGCTGAATAGGACTGAGGTTGAACTCAGCAGGAGGATAAAAGAGGAGAGGAGAGAAGAATGGAGGGAGTGAATGGGCGTGTTAGAGAAAGAACAGAATGGAGTGAAGGAATGAAAGAAAGGTAGAGAAAAAAAACAAGGAGAGCAGGGCAAAGAGAGAAGACAGGCTTAGCCACCTGTCTCTCTCCTTCTCTCTCTCTCTCTCTCTCTCTCTCTCTCTCTCTCTCTCTCTCTGTGTGTGTGTGTGTGTGTGTGTGTGTGTGTGTGTGTGTGTGTGTGTGTGTGTGTGTGTGTGTGTGAGTGTAAAGTCAGCAGGTTCGAGGTCACTCAGTTTAGTTCTGCATTATTTCATTCCGACGTTCTCGATGGAGAACAAATCTCAGCAATCTGATCTGACTTTTTACTGCTACTTTCTCTGCTGAGAATTCCACTTCTGTGTGTGTGTGTGTGTGTGTGTGTGT
This sequence comes from Tachysurus fulvidraco, assembly GCF_022655615.1. Lineage (NCBI taxonomy): Eukaryota > Metazoa > Chordata > Actinopteri > Siluriformes > Bagridae > Tachysurus > Tachysurus fulvidraco. The sequence goes on from NC_062537.1 coordinate 21,319,442, forward strand.
GTGTGTGTGTGTGTGTGTGTGTGTGTGTGTGTGTGTGTGTGTGTGAATTTGAAACCGACACTGACTCATCTAACCTCCGACTGACTCAGCTTATATTCACTCTACTAACTTGTAGATTGTCTCTTGTGGGTGTGGCCTGTCTGTGGCCTGTCTGAGACCTGTCTCTGGTTGTTTAGACATCCATCTCTGATGACAGGTATCACTTTCATTTTTACAACAGATTGGTAAGACTCCGCCCCTGACCATCCAGACCACACCCCCTTCGTAGGTTTGAATGTAAATGAGTAAAGATATTTTCTAATAAAGATTCCACACAAAGACACACACCTACACCCCCACACCCCCCCTCACACACACAAACACACACACACACACACACACACACACACACACACACACACACACACACACACACACACACACACACAGTCATAGGATAATGTCCTTTAGAGGAATGTGGAAAAAGCATCATATAGTCATTATAGTTATATTACTCTAATCTCTAAACACAGTATTTGTTGTTGGTGTGTGTGTGTGTGTGTGTGTGTGTGTGTGTGTGTGTGTGTGTGTGTGTGTGTGTGTGTGTGTGTGTGTGTGTGTGTGTGAGGTGTGTGTGTGTGTGTTTGTGTGTGTGTGTGTGTATGTGTGTGTGAGGGGGGGGTGTGGGGGTGTAGGTGTGTTTGTGTGTGTGTGTGTGTGTGTGTGTGTGTGTGTGTGTGTGTGTGTGTGTGTGTGTGTGTGTGTGTGTGTGTGTGAGTGTGTGTGTTTGTGTGTGTGTTCGTGTGTTTGTGTGTGTTCGTGTGTTTGTGTGTGTGTGTGTGTTTGTGTGTGTGTGTGTGTGTGTTCATGTGTCTGTGTGTGTGTGTGTGTGTGTGTGTGTGTGTGTGTGTGTGTGTGTGTGTGTGTGTGTGTGTGTGTGTGCAGAGGTTGAACTCCTGAGATGAAGCTGTAAATGTGTTGAGTTGCTTCTTAAAGAGCTGGAACTACTTTTCTTGTGCTAATCGTGTGTCTCTGATGGTGGATGGATACCACAAAAGCTTCAGGAAGGCACAAATCAACCAGAACTATTTTCCTGCACTGTGTGAAAGTTACAAAGAAGAAAAAAGTCCATAAGAAGAGATTTAACTGAACCTCAACGTTCCTGATTTATAGTCGAGGATTAAACCGGAGGTTAAAATAAAAGTTAAATAATAATAAAAAATGTACCTCCTCACCACGTACACGACCCTCAGGACGTCTCTGACTCGTCCTTCCGGCTTCATTTGTCTTCTGAACGTCTCTACACGTGTTTAATGAGAGCTGATGTGAGACAGGAGGAGAGGAAACACTGAGGAGAAAAAGATTTACTGCCATTTTAGCAGGAAGTAAAGAGCAGGGAACTGAAGGAACCTCTGAGGAACGAGTCGATTCGATCGTTTGGATTTACAGCATTGTGGCTCGTCTGCACGCATGTGAAGAATGAGACAATATTCTCAAGAAAGATGTGAAGAAAGAAGTGCAGTGCTCAGCAATCTGTGGAGCTAAAATCATGTTGGAGAGGAAACAAAACCAGCAGGAGTCGAGGTTTTGTGGAGCGAAGAACGTGTCATCATCCCAGCTTTAAATATTTCACTCCAAAGTTTTTATTCTCCACAGTGCTGCAGCAGGTAGCCAGATCTCCCAGCATGCATTTAGAGAATATCCCAGACCCACAGTCTGTGACCTCCCCCCCTCTTTCCCCTCCTCCCCCCGCCGGGCAGGATGTTATTGTTGAGTTGGATTTCCATTGTCCGGTGCCGGATTGGCCAGTTTCCCAGAGAACAACTCACAAACTCCAAAACTCTGAAACTTAGACACTTAGACACCTCTAATAGATTCTTCATGTGCCTCCAAATCACCAGTCTACAGAGCTGGAATTTACAATGAACTTAACAGAGAGAGAGAGAGAGAGAGAGAGAGAGGGGGGGGGGAGAGAGAGAGATAGTAAGACAGAGTGAGAGTGAGTGAGACAGAGTGAAACAAAGTGAGACAGGGGGACAGAGTGAGAGTGAGACTGAGTGAGACAGAGGGAGAGTGAGACAGGGAGAGTGAGGCAGAGGGAGAGTGAGAGTGAGACAGAGTGAGAGAGTGAGAGTGAGACGGAGTGAGAGTGAGACAGAGTGAGAGTGAGTGTGAGAGTGAGAGAGTGAGAGAATGAGACAGAGTGAGAGAGAGACAGAGTGAGAGAGTGAGAGTGAGAGAGTGAGAGTGAGAGTGAGACAGAGTGAGAATAAGACAGAGTGAGAGAGTGGGAGTGAGACAGAGTGAGAATGAGACAGAGTGAGAGTGAGACAGAGTGAGACAGAGTGAGACAGAGTGAGAGTGAGACAGTTCTGTGTGGGTGTAAAGTGGTCCTTGTGTGACTTCAGTATTGTTTCACTTTTGTTCTGCTGCTCTGTGGCTCTCAGGGACTGAGCTGAGGAATGTGGAGATCTCTCCTACCTTCACTGTACTGGCAGTTTTCCATAAAGCTTTTCCTCGGAAACAAAGCTGTGAAAAAAGAATCCTGGATCTTCAGCAGCACGGCTCATGTTTAAGAGCAGTGTTTCCTCACTTGGGCCTCAAGCAGAAACCCAGCGCTGAGAACCAACAGCCTTTATTAATAACCACAAAAAATTAAAGCAGATCTTCCAAACCATCAGCATTTAATGTGAAGCTTTTCAAAGCACTTAGAAGGATTCAGAAAAATCCAAACAGCGCAACAGAAAAAATGTGTGGTTTTCGAGTTTTCCGTCGTTCCCTGGAATGTTGTATGGCCTGGATTTGAGTTCTACAGCGCTTTAATAAATAAATAATTTGTGTTTACATAAAAGTGTTCAATGGTATAAAAGATTATTTCAACACACACACACACACACACACACACACACACACACACACACACACACACACACACCATGCGTAGAGATTTGAGAAATAAAATCTAGACTATAACATTACAATGATGACCTTTCATGACCTTTTGCATGCCTTCAGGTTTCTCTGAAGGACACAATGGAATGCAGTGCAGAGGTTTAAAGTCTCATAGGGACCAGCTCTGTGTATGTGTGTGTGTGTGTGTGTGTGTGTGTGTGTGTGTGTGTGTGTGTGTGTGTGTGTGTGTGTTACATCTGCATTAATTTACTTCCACAGAGCAAAAGGATGTGTTAACTCGTCGTCTATCCACTTCTTTGTATGAGGAAGTTGAAAAGGTACAGAGAGAGTCCCATAAAAGTGGAATGTACAAATGAAGAAAGTAAAAATGTGTGTGTGTGTGTGTGTGTGTGTGTGTGTGTGTGTGTGTGTGTGTGTGTGTGTGTGTGTGTGTGTGTGTGTGTAAGAGAGAGAGAGAGAGATGACGTGGTGTGAAGTTATGATTTACATCTTACAGGAATTCCTCACCTTGTAGCAATGCTTGTGCAGAAAAGAGCGAGTTTCTCCCCAGACGGCTATAAAAACAAAAAGAAAAAAAAAAGAAGTGAAGGAATCTAGTCTTTTTTTCTCAAAATTACCCACAACCCCCTGCACTCGTTCTTTTATCCCAGCTATGAAAAGGACAGGAGAAACGCATGACAAAAGAAGGAGTGAGAATGTGGACGGGGTCAGGGAGGCCCTCGACTCTCTTTTCACAAAAGAAAGAAAAGAAGAAAGAAAAGCAGCGAAAGTGTCACAGTCACACAGTCACACCTTTTTTAAAGGTTTAATCATTTTTTCTTTACTGGCTTGTACACAAACGTACAAAACATATTACAGCACTCCGTTATCTGAGCACACGACAAATCACAGTGTTACAAATGTCCAACACACACACACACACACACACACACAAATAAAATAAAATCACTCACAATTTGCTCACAAGACACAACAACTTGGTCCACAAAAAAAGAAAGAAAACAAAATCTACTCATTCAAATTCAGTTCACTTTCACCTTAAACGAGTCACTTCAGCTCTCTGTGTCATAAATGTTATGACAAAAATTAGAGCCAAAACAACCACAACACCGTGCAATTTTAACCATTGGTTCATTTTTTTAAAAACATTGACCTTACCATCACATGTATTCTTTCTTCCCCTAATATCAGGAGAGCACTTCGGAAAAGAAAGCGCCCTGGATTTTATTTATTATTGATATATTTCTATACACAGACATTATATATATATAGAGACACAAATACACAACAGACGATAAAACAACCTGGAGCTTTTTTTTTCTCTAATGTTCTTATTTTCTATTTAGAAAAAAAAAAAAAATGTTGACACAAAGCCAACGAGTGAACAGTCATCAGTGCAACTTTTTTTTTTTCCAAAAAGAAAAAGTAAAAAAGTTATCAAGTTTAAGACGTGCGATGCATATTTCATCGTTTTATTCGGATCCCCTCGGACTCTCTGGTGTTAAACTACTCCAGGATTTTATTTTATTTATTTTTACATAAAGAAATGTTCTTAAGTCTAACCAGGGCTTATTAACGTAGCCAGACAAGCAAGAACCAGTTCAACAGTGGTATGCATGCAGCACACACACACACACACACACACACACACACACACACACACACACACACACACACACACACACACACACACACACACACACACTCAGGAGGCTTCATACAGGTCACTATAACTGCACAGTTTCTCCTCTCACACTCACTGTTGGCTTTTAAAAAAGAAAACAAAAAAATATAAAACAAAGCAGCATTGAAACACATCAGGCTGAAACTTAAACACAAACGCAGGTCCTCGTGTCATCTGTCTTACATCTGAAGATTGTTTGTCCCTGCAATAAGTCTTTTTTAACCGTATGTGAGTGGAGTGGTGCTCAGTAGTCACTTGTGATCTCTCTGTCTCACTCGCACTCTGTCCCTCTGTCCCACTCACACTGTCTCACTCTCACTCTGTCCATCTCTCACTCTCACTCTGTCCCTCTGTCTCTCTCTGCAGCTTCAGATCCTGCTGTTACCCGAGCAGGCGCGAGGGGGCGTAAAATCAACTCAAATAAAAAAGAAAATAAAATAAAGGCTCCGTGATTTTTTTTTTTATGTGCAACAAAATCTCCCTGCATTTAATAAATCGGGCCACTTCTGTAACTAAACTAACAAACAAGCGACATGCAAAGTTGAGCGTTTGATTGACTTAATAATAATAATAATAATAATAATAATAATAATAATAATAATAATAATAATAATAATAATAATAATAAAACTCGCTATGGTTTTGATTTTTTTTTTTTTTGGTTATCGGAAATTATCCCAAATGAAGGTTCTAATGGAGAAGATTATAATGAAAACGCTGGAGGTTATGAGACGGATCACTAGACATTAAAAAGTTAAAAAAGTTGAATACTTTATAGTCGAGGTAGCTGATGCAGAGATCCATAACACACCACAGAGGGAAGGTGGGAAGGTTTAGAGGAGATAAAGTTGGAGATAAAGACCATTCCTGCTCCTGCTTTGTGTCGCCACGCAAACAGGTAGATGTGGAAGCATGAAGGAGAAAAACAGCGAGGATCCAGAACTAAAAGCTAAACCTATACACAATTTGGAGGGGGGTGATGGGGGGGAAGCAGCTTAGATTCCTCCAAACCATCATCACGGAAGAAAAAGAAAGAAGAAAAAGAACACACACACGCATATTATATATCTATGTGTGTGTATGCATCATCATGACCATCATCATCGTCGTCATCATCATGTACCTTCATAAATAAAAAGCCCAGCCTGTATTTCACAGTAATGACCAGGATGTTACAATTAAAGAGAAGAAAAAATACTGAGAAGATAAAGTCAAAATTCCAAACGCAACTTTCCTGACGTGAAAAGCGTAAAGCAGCAGTTTTTTTCTTTTCTTTTTTTTAAACACACACACACACACACACACACACACACACACACACACACACACACACACACACACACACACACACACACACACACCTCTTAGCATGTGCTGTAGGTGACTGCAGGACACACAGAACTACTCTGATATAGAAGTAAAGCTATTGTGTACAGTACTTTAACATGACGCCACTTTACGCTGTTATTCAGATACATTTTTGAATATTATTCAGACGCTTTTATAATTAAATGCTTTAACTGATTGCAAAAACAACACGAACAACAACATAACCACATAACCACATGGCATTTCAGAAACGAATCTCAGAAACAGTGTTGACCCAAAAAATAAATTCCCTTTTGTTCCAGCATAACACAAGTGCCATCCGTGTGTGTGTTTTGATTTGTAATTTTTATAAAACAAAAAAAATATTTAAAAAAATCAGTAACTTTGAGGAGCGACCGGTCATCCATCCATCCATCCATCCATCCAGACAGACAGCAAAAAAACGCCAAAAATAAGTCTGATGTTTCTGACACAATCAGGGCGATTAAAAAGCTTTAGTACCAATGAACATGCATGTCAGACCACTCAGGAGTTAGTTAAAGGTGTTTTATCCATGTGAAGCCCAGTCCTGGCGCTAATTTGGTTTTTAGGTAAATAAAACGAAGCGCAGAGTCTGAAGTTTTGGCCAGAAATAAAATTAAGTCTCTCTGTAGTTCGAGAGAGAGAGAGAGAGAGAGAGAGAGAGAGAGAGAGAGAGAGAGAGAGAGAGAGAGAGAGAGAGAGAGAGAGTTGCATGATGCATCACCGCGCTCCGTTTGAGTACTTGGCCTTGGTGATGAGGTACAGCACGATGTCCTGATGCCCCCCGAACGCGGCGATGTGCAGCGCGCTCCAGCCCTCGCGGTTGGCGAGCCGGATGTCTGCCCCGAACTTCACCAGCAGCTTGACGAGCTCCAGGTTTCCATCGATGACCGACTGGTGCAGCGCGGTCTGGCCCTCAGGTCCGAACGAGTTGACGTTGAACTCACAGCTGCTCATGTTCTGCAGTAGGGAGTGCAGCTCCTTGGTGTTGCCTCGGCGCACCGCCTCTTGGAAAACCCGCTGTGGCGCAGAGCATGTGGACACGTCCGCTTGGCTCATGGTGCAAACGTGGTGCAAAAGGATGTCCCTGGGCTCCGGACGGCGAGACGTAGTCGTGGTGATGATGGTGATGGAGGAAGAGTAGAGAAATGTGATATATCCCTTAGAAATGTGACAGCAGTGGAATCCCAATCCAAACGCGTAAAAGATCCGCACAAGTGTCTCTGTAGCAGCAACTGGGTTTCTATGGCAGGTTTGTGTTCTGTAATTAAATCTCAGCAGCACTTATGGACATGCAGATGATCCACAACTTTAATGAAACACTCCTTCAGCGCTCAGTTGAGCAAGTCTTACATTCCAAGCCTGGGATAAAGAAGAAAAACGCGCTGATTAGGAAAGCAGAACAAAACTGTACAATGTATTTACGCATTATATTAATACTTGCCTGTGGGTTTGATTGGGTTGTTTTTTTTCCGGACGGCTCGAGAGTTGAGATTGTTCCACCGCGCGCACCGTGTACGTGTGCGTGCGTGTACGTGTGCGTGTACGTGCACGTGTGCTTCTCTCCTCGAGCAGTTTCAGTCTCAATCTCAGACTGACCAGAAGCTGCGCGCGCGCGCTTATTTCAGACGCGCTCATTTGCATAACAATGAGGCCTCTACAGACGCGAGCGGTGCGGAGTGGGAGGAGCCGCGAGAAGCTGATTGGTCGCGGGGTTCTGCTTGGGGGTGGGCGTGGTTTATTCGGGTTTAAAATCCTAGAGAGGCGTGGCTTTAAAAAAGCAAACGGTGAAAATTTTTCCCACCACATGAAAAAACCTACACACCTAAAGAACGAGTGAAATATAATAATAATAGTAATAATAATAATAATAATAATAATAATAATAGACTAAAAAACAACCCACTGATTTATTTGAACGTGTCAGATCTTCATGCAGTGTAAGTTTGTACACCAACAGGGAGGAAAAAATATCACCTCCAATTACCCTCCCCCCCCAATTGTTAATAACGTTACATCCTAAATAAGGCAAAGTTTCCTCCACTTTACTGAAACTCTGTCTGTAATCGCAGCTGTACTGTTTCTCTTGGGTTTGCACGTGTTCATGGATCTTCTACTGTACCTGTAAACGTGCACGTGGTGCAGATGCATCTCCTGAACGTCCAGGACGTTTCATAACTATCTGTAAACGTAGAAAGAACAAATCTGTAGGTTCCTTAATTCCCTGAGTGTGTATAATGTAATCAGAAGTTATGTCTCTACATAAACATGTAGCTTACATGAACGTTATGGAAGATTTATAGCAGCAACACAGAATTCATGTATTTAGGGGAATTTATGCCTCCAAATAAGAGATCTCTAAATCAGTCTCATTGGTTTCCACCAGCTTTATCTGTGTCGCAGCTGTTTACAGTCACAGGAACCTAAACAACAAAAAAAAAAATTGCTCGGCTTCCGGTGCGACTGCAGGCTGAGGTGCGCGCACAGTCACGCGCTACCGTGGGAACGGGACACACACACGCACGCACACATGCACACACACACAGCCGCAATTTGGCGTGGAAACACACACACAACCGCAGTTTGGCGTGGAAACACACACACACACACACACACACACACACACACACACACACACACACACACACACACACCGTTTGCTCCGTAACCGGCTCTAATCATTTACTGCAGTAAAAATGCGACTTTTTTCTTCCGGCCTCATTAAACTGTTCGAGCTGTAAAATCTCAAAGGCACCAAATGCTGTTTGCTGCCTAACTTTTGGTCTCTTTTTGGAGAAAACTCACCAAATCCAAACAGAAACGAAGCGCCGCTTTAATAAAGTTTTAACACAACGCGCATAAGATCAAAAACGAACTTCACAAACAGCTCTGACCCAGAAATCTCTGTCTGTCTGAAATAAAACCATCACCTTCAACTGTGTGGGGGTTTTTTCTTCAGAGAGAAAGTTTAGGTTTGATTTATCTTTAGTTCCATGTTATAATATAGTCTAGAAATGTGCACTTTATATATTAGTATGTTTGCTAAATAATAATTTAAAAAAAACCCCACAATGTTTTAAATATACAATTAAATTAAATCCCTTTAAACACTCTCAGAAAAATCTGTACTCTTCCTTCAAGTAATCATAAGCTTATGCATATGACAAGCACATTCATGTTGTACTTTAATATATATGAATTAATGTGTTCATTATGCTGAAAGTTAATTACAGTCCAATTATGTATCTTCAGTCAGTTTTAATCTCCACATTTCCAGATGAAAGATACATACGTATGTAAATGTAGTTTAGTTCCCTTACTTCTAATAGTGCAGACTACCTTTTGGCCGTAACCTGAGGACAGAGTTTAGTTTAAAATTAATTTAAGTGACCACTTCCTGCATCAGTTCACATGCTATTAAAATACTGTACTGGAAATATCCCATATGGATCCATTTGTGGTTCGGCTTTTGTTTCACAGCTTCATCAAAAGGTGCAGGTACGAGGTTTGGCCAGCAGACGAGTGAACGACTGAACAATCCCTCCCTTAATTCTGTGCAAATATTTTCCAACATGCCACTACAGAGATGCAGATTAGCAGACAGATTTTAGCTCTAATCCTAGTGGGTCTGTAAACACAGATAAAACTACGGTGTCTACGAGCCCTGCCCTTTTTATTCTGTGGCAGAGGTGGGAGTAAGTCACACATGTGCAAGTCACAAGTAAGTCTCAAGTCATGAATGTCAAGTCAAAGTCAAGTCGAGTCTTTTTTATATTTGTCAAGCAAGTCTCAAGTTTGCAACTTAAGTCTGACTCGAATCAAGTCATATGACTCGAGTCCCCCATCTCTGTTCTGTGGTGCATTGTGAGTCTGCAAAAAAAAAACCTCTCATTCCACTACTTACAGATTAACATTTATAATCTGTTATCTTTGTTATGCAAAATATTGATTTATTACTTTAACCTCAAGCTATTGTTATGTTACTCACAATGCTGATCGACTGCCCATTGATGGCGATGCACTGGGACTCAGCTCTTGCTTCATCTCAACCTAAAGAAAGTGAGACAGTGGCATCTCAGTCCTTTAATCTGTCCAGCTCTCTCACCTCACCATCAATGGCATCATACTCATCATCTGTTTTAATGGGAATAGTGAATCATATAGAAATGATAGAGAACTAACTCTCTCTGAATGGTCGGTTTTTAACTGTTAACACATCCTCATCATGTGTCACCAGAGTCGAGGACAAAGACAAGCTATTAAAAATGTATAATGTTCATTACACAGCTGCCCTGGACGTTACTTTTTTCTGGAAACCATGCTTCATTCACTTCATATAAGGTTTCAAGACTTTATTCTCTCAGCATCAAATAACCGATTCATGCATTGCTTCGGTTTCATACAAATGTAATCAATAGCATCCTTTGAAACTTACAAACGTAGACAATTATTCATTTTGAAAGTGCAAATGGAAACGTGGTTTATTTTCTATTTTATCTAAGATGTGTGAAACAGAATGCTGGTTACTTATCCTTTAAAATGTTCCTTTAAAATAAAAGATACATCCATAAATTTCCATAAATGTCCATAAATTTGCTCCATTTGTTTGGCACCGCAGCTATGAGGCAGTTTATTTATATTATACGTTTATATAACTCAAAGTTTTCTGTAGATAGATAACTTTGAGTAATATAAACGTATAATATAAATAAACTGCCTCATAGCTGCGGTGCCAAACAAATGGAGCAAATTTATGGACCGTAAATCAAATCAAATCAAATTGTATTTGTCACATACATACAGGGTACGTCATGCAGTGAAATGCTTTATGCAACTGTCTGGTATAAGAATAAAAGGAATGCAATTTAGGATAAAAAAATAAACCAAAACCAAAAAGAGATCGATAAATAAAAACAGTATAAACTATATAAGAAAACTATAGAAAAACTATATAAAATATGAAAGCATAGGTGGAGAAATAATGTATATACATATGCATAAATATACATATACATAAATGTGTATGGTTTTTAAAGATTGTCCTTAAAGTGTCCATGTGCAGTATGGTGTGTAAATAGTGTATATAGTGTCCATGTGCTGTATGGTGTGTAAATAGTGTATATAGTGTCCATGTGCTGTATGGTGTGTAAATAGTGTATAAAGTCTCACTGTGCACTATGGTGTGTAAATAGCGTATAAAGTGTCCATGTGCAGTATGGTGTGTAAATAGTGTATAAAGTCTCACTGTGCTGTATGGAGTGTAAATAGTGTATAAAGTCTCACTGTGCAGTATGGTGTGTAAATAGTGTATAAAGTCTCACTGTGCTGTATGGTGTGTAAATAGTGTATAAAGTCTCACTGTGCACTATGGTGTGTAAATAGTGTATAAAGTCTCACTGTGCTGTATGGTGTGTAAATAGTGTATAAAGTCTCACTGTGCTGTATGGTGTGTAAATAGTGTATAAAGTGTCCATGTGCAGTATGGTGTGTAAATAGTGTATAAAGTCTCACTGTGCTGTATGGTGTGTAAATAGTGTATAAAGTGTCCATGTGCACTATGGTGTGTAAATAGTGTATAAAGTCTCACTGTGCAGTATGGTGTGTAAATAGTGTATAAAGTCTCACTGTGCAGTATGGTGTGTAAATAGTGTATAAAGTGTCCATGTGCAGTATGGTGTGTAAATAGTGTATAAAGTCTCACTGTGCAGTATGGTGTGTAAATAGTGTATAAAGTGTCCATGTGCAGTATGGTGTGTAAATAGTGTATAAAGTCTCACTGTGCAGTATGGTGTGTAAGTAGTGTATATAGTGTCCATGTGCACTATGGTGTGTAAATAGTGTATAAAGTCTCACTGTGCACTATGGTGTGTAAATAGTGTATAAAGTGTCCATGTGCACTATGGTGTGTAAATAGTGTATAAAGTCTCACTGTGCTGTATGGTGTGTAAATAGTGTATAAAGTGTCCATGTGCACTATGGTGTGTAAATAGTGTATAAAGTCTCACTGTGCTGTATGGTGTGTAAATAGTGTATAAAGTCTCACTGTGCACTATGGTGTGTAAATAGTGTATAAAGTCTCACTGTGCTGTATGGTGTGTAAATAGTGTATAAAGTCTCACTGTGCACTATGGTGTGTAAATAGTGTATATAGTGTCCATGTGCACTATGGTGTGTAAATAGTGTATAAAGTCTCACTGTGCACTATGGTGTGTAAATAGTGTATAAAGTCTCACTGTGCTGTATGGTGTGTAAATAGTGTATAAAGTGTCCATGTGCAGTATGGTGTGTAAATAGTGTATAAAGTCTCACTGTGCTGTATGGTGTGTAAGTAGTGTATATAGTGTCCATGTGCACTATGGTGTGTAAATAGTGTATAAAGTCTCACTGTGCACTATGGTGTGTAAATAGTGTATAAAGTGTCCATGTGCACTATGGTGTGTAAATAGTGTATAAAGTCTCACTGTGCACTATGGTGTGTAAATAGTGTATAAAGTCTCACTGTGCTGTATGGTGTGTAAATAGTGTATAAAGTCTCACTGTGCACTATGGTGTGTAAATAGTGTATATAGTGTCCATGTGCACTATGGTGTGTAAATAGTGTATAAAGTCTCACTGTGCACTATGGTGTGTAAATAGTGTATAAAGTCTCACTGTGCTGTATGGTGTGTAAATAGTGTATAAAGTGTCCATGTGCAGTATGGTGTGTAAATAGTGTATAAAGTCTCACTGTGCAGTATGGTGTGTAAATAGTGTATAAAGTCTCACTGTGCTGTATGGTGTGTAAATAGTGTATAAAGTCTCACTGTGCTGTATGGTGTGTAAATAGTGTATAAAGTCTCACTGTGCTGTATGGTGTGTAAATAGTGTATAAAGTGTCCATGTGCACTATGGTGTGTAAATAGTGTATAAAGTGTCCATGTGCAGTATGGTGTGTAAATAGTGTATAAAGTCTCACTGTGCACTATGGTGTGTAAATAGTGTATAAAGTCTCACTGTGCACTATGGTGTGTAAATAGTGTATAAAGTCTCACTGTGCTGTATGGTGTGTAAATAGTGTATAAAGTCTCACTGTGCACTATGGTGTGTAAATAGTGTATAAAGTCTCACTGTGCAGTATGGTGTGTAAATAGTGTATATAGTGTCCATGTGCTGTATGGTGTGTAAATAGTGTATAAAGTCTCACTGTGCACTATGGTGTGTAAATAGCGTATAAAGTGTCCATGTGCAGTATGGTGTGTAAATAGTGTATAAAGTCTCACTGTGCTGTATGGTGTGTAAATAGTGTATAAAGTCTCACTGTGCAGTATGGTGTGTAAATAGTGTATAAAGTCTCACTGTGCTGTATGGT
>NC_062537.1:21337715-21340215 GCF_022655615.1 Tachysurus fulvidraco
GCGGCAGTTTGGAGCGAACGCCGGCCCGTCCGAGGGTCTACACCTGTTCGAGTCCACCTGAGGGCCAATCTGAGCCCCCGAGCAGACGTCCAGTCTCAGCTCCGGCTCCGGGATCAGGCCTGAGAAGGAAAATCACACCGTCCTTCTCTTTCGACAACTTCCACTTTTTCTACTTCATGTTTCTTTCATCCATCCATCCATCCATCCATCCATCCATTAATCTCCACCATTAAAGAATTTTTCTTTCTGATAAATATTCTTTGCTTTTCAGAAAGATTCCTAGCTACTTTCTTTCCTTCTTTCGGCCAATTACACCATGTTTCCTTCCTTCCTTTCCTACTTTATTTTTCTTTTTTTTTTCTTCCTTCCCTTTTCGTTCTAAAGCAATCTTTCTTTCTAATGATAATAGAATTTATTTAACTTCCTCTCTGCTCTCTTTCCTTCCATTTTTGTCCTGACATTTCTTTCTCCTTGTTTTCACTATTAAAGATGAAAGTCCTCTTTCTTTCTTTCTTTCTTTCTTTCTTTCTTTCTGTTCGTCATGTGTTCGATCATCTCACATGAGAGTGTCACCTGCTCCTTGCTCTGTATTAACACCCAGTGTCCGTAGCCTTATTTATCCACCTTCCTCCCTAACGACATCATCAACACTCGTTTACCAAATGAACCGACTCTCACTAAATAAACTAACTGTGTTTGTGATTAGTTTGTGAAAGCTCCTTCATTAACTCACCTCGTCTGTTCATCATCCGAGTCACGTCTTCTCTCGGCAGCCTCAGATACTCGTCATTATTACACGCCTTTAAAGAACAGAAACCACTTTATCATCGACTCCATAAACGGACGATAAATTAATAAACATTAAACGATTAAATTAATAACAGTGTAAAAATGTTTGTGTCTGAAAAATAAAACTGTGTCCAAATTTCATTAAAACACTGATGATAAAGCAGTTGGAGGGAAAAGTCCCACACAAATAAATAAATAAATAAATAAAAACACGACTTAAAGCGTTAAAATAAAGACAAAATGTTTTCAAACGTTTGTAAAAATAAAATATTACTAAAAACAAAAACAATTAAACGAAAGCAAAATGTTTTACTTTTAATCTCTTTTGGTTTCTCAAATCTAAATATTTTAAATGGCATTATTATTATTAATTAATTATTTAAATGTATTTAATTAAATGTTTAAATATGTATTAAATATTTCTATTAAACATTTATATTGCTTAGGTTTAATGTGGAAAAGTTTAAAAGACAGAAGTTTAAAGCATAGATGTGCTGAGGTGAGAGTCAGGAGGCTCACACACACACACACACACACACACACACACACACACACACACACACACACACACAGTAGAGGTGTGAGAGTAGTGGTGGTTCACACCCCTGTGTAGCTTTTGTCTTGTCTGTAGAGTCTTAACAACAACAGGCTCCTGTGTGATCCCAACCTCCCCCCACCCCCCAACCTCCCCCACCACCTTAAACAACACTTCACTGCTAAAAGCCTCGTCACGGCGTCTGATTCCCACCCTGACACTATCACAGTGTCTCTCTCTCACACACTGACACAGACACACACACGCGTGCGCGCACACACACACGCGCACACACACACACACACACACACAGTTTGCTCACTCATTCTTTCTGTTGTTTTCAGGTATCTATACAGGACGAGATCATAGACAAAATATTTTTATATTAAATAATTTCCAAAATACTATTTTACATTTAAAAAAACGAAGGCTGCGGGTGGGGTGGGGGTGGGGGGCTATAAAGGTGAAATAAAACAAAGGATTGTTTGTATTATTATTTCTATACAATTTCTTAGAAAGGTGTGTGTGTGCGTGTGTGTGTGTGTTCAATTCAATTCAATTCAAGTTTATTTGTATAGCACTTTTTACACTAGACGTCGTCTCAGAGCAGCTTTACAGAACATAAACACAGAACAGAAGGTAAACATAATTAATGATAAAGGAAATAACGAATAATAAAAGAAATAAGAATTAACAGAATAAAAATTCTAGGTTATTATTAGATGTATATAGTTCACAGTGTGTATGTATTTATTCCCCTATGAGCAAGTCTGAGGTGACTCAGGCAGCAGTGGCAAGGAAAAACTGCCTTAAATTGGTAAAGGAAGAAACCTTGAGAGGAACCGGACTCAAGGGGGAACCCATCCTCATATGGGTGACACTGGGGGTGTGATTATAATATACAGTGTGTGTGACCGATGTATAAATCTCTCTCTTGTAGTTTACTTGTAGCCTTCACTTCCTCTTCATTTGTCTTTCTCTCTTTCTTTTTATTAACATTATTTACATGAACATTATTTACATTATTTACATGAACATTAACACTGTCCGGTGTCACCACATGAGGATGAGGTTCACTTCAGTCTGGTTCCTCTCGAGGTTCCTCAGATCATCTCAGGGAGGTTTACCTCAGCACCGTCACCTCGGTCTCATCATTAGAGATAAATAATAACTTCA
>NC_062537.1:21345215-21347715 GCF_022655615.1 Tachysurus fulvidraco
GGTCCTACCCAGACCTTCAGCAGGTCCTACCCAGACCTTCAGCAGGTCCTACCCAGACCTTCAGCAGGTCCTACCCAGACCTTCAGCAGGTCCTACCCAGACCTTCAGCAGGTCCTACCATCCTACCCAGACCTTCAGCAGGTCCTAACAGCTTCCAGATACCTCCATGTGTCTGATCTGAGCGGCGTAACAGAGGTCTGATGCGGCGGCCGTGAAGAGCGTGCGAACGAGTGGGAACGGCGTGTATCGAGGCGGAGAGAAAAGAACACACGCCAGCAACAGAGAGCAGATAACGAGGGAACGAAAGGAAAAGGGGCGCAGGGTTAAGGGCTAATGACGGGAAAAGACTTCAAAGCTCCGTGTCGACCAGAGGAACTCCGAGACGGAGAACGACAAGAACAAAAGAGCAGAAGTATGACGGAAGGACAGAGGATACGTTGGTGCACAATCGACTGCAACCGTGAAAGTAGGATCCAGATTAATAACCCTGTCCTCAGGTCATGAAGAAGAACATGGAACGTGTCCCGGGAACCTTCTGAGTAAATATCTAACTGATTAATAAAGAACTGGTCTGAAGATACCAGAGTTTATGGGTGCTAATACTTTTTAGTCTACCAGAAAGTGTTCTCTCAGGAGTTGTCGTGCTGTACCTCGTGTTAAGCTCCGCCCTCAAATGCACCGCCAGAACACGTCATGGGGTATCGGAGTGTAAAACCCACTAGCACTGGACACAGGAGGACGTGTTGAGGGTGGAAATCAGGGCAATAAACAAGGGGGAGTCAGGAAAGGGGGGTGTGATGGGAGAGCCGAAGGTTGTGTGGTGTGAAAGCGGTGAGGTGAAATCTAAAGAATGGCCGGTCTGAGAGAGTTCCTGTGTCACAGACCCCAGCTCTAACCCTTCACCCCTCCCTCTCGCCCCCCAGCCGGCCCCAGTCAATTCCCCCGGGCCTGAGGCAAGTCCCCTTTCAGTCTCCTGTGACACTCATTATGAGTGTGGGAACTAAATCCGGCCCTCAGTCAGTGCCCCTGTGGTCCTTCTCACCCCTCAGCAACCTGCCCACCCTCCTTCAACCCCCTCCCCTTCAACCCGTCTCTCCCTCTGTCCTACACCGATATGATGAGACCTGCTCTGACTCCAACATCCCTGATATCTCCACGTACAGAGCTCAGAGCTGTCTCTCCCTCTCTCCATCAAACACCCCCACACCACCACCCGCCCCACCAACCACCGCCATCACAAAAAAAAAACCCTCCATCCTGACGCTATCTCTGCGCCGATAACCATGGGAACGGCAGTGTGGGAACCGGCCGCTCAGCTCGGCTCACCAAAATAGATCCGGGAGAAAAAGAGAGAAAAAAGTGGAACAGAGATTGAGGAATGTCTGTTAGAATAGGGGGCGGAGTTAAAGTGTTGACTGACAGGTACATCCACTACCTATTAAGCTTTTTTATTTATTTATTAAAACCTTTTTTTAAAGGTTTTTTTAATTTATTTATTAAAACTACTTCCTGTTGTCTCTTACGTTACAGCAGCAGCCTCATCAGCTTCTTTATCCTCTTCATCACTAAACATTTCAGCATATCGTCCATTCTGTTAATCCGGACGTGAGAAGCTGTACACGTCCCTGTGAACACACCGTTACTATGGTAACGATAAGGTATCAGTGTGAGTCATTAATATAAAGCTGATCTACAGTCAGAGGGAATTAATCAGCACCTGAACGGTAGAGTGAAAGGTGAAGAGTGTGCAGGGTTAACCTTCGCCACGCTCCTCCTCTTCCTCAGACGTAAATGCGTTCGTGCGTTTCTTGTGAGAAAAACCGATCTCTCCATCCGGGAAGGGAAGAGAGAGAGGAACGAGTGTCGTGTTTTTTTGCTAATTTTCCATTCCACTTTTATCCTGCCTCTATGGCGAGGTCGGGCGCTCCCGCTCCCAGAGACGTTCCCAGGCCGGACCGTCTGTCCCACAGGAGGAACCTCCGCTCGACCCTTCCCAACCCCGAGCACGAGCGCGCGCACACACACACACACACACACACACACACACAGAGCTATCGATAGCATCAGCCCTGGAAGCTCTGCCAGCCTCCGATGTCTCCTCCCCCTCAACCCCCCATTCCCAAGCTTAATGCTCACACACACACACACACACACACACACACACACACACACACACACACACACACAGACTTCTGTTCAGTGACATGTCATGTTTCACACTTTCAGAAACAGTTAGAGGCTCCTGTGAGAACCCTGTGGTTCCTCAACATCACCACAGAGGAACAAGCAACATGTTTATTCCCAAATGTTGGAACTTTACTGACGGCTAGTAACAGGAGCTAGCGTAACGTTGTGCTCCGTTATCTGATTAATACACAGGAGGAGTTTAGATGGAGCGCGACTACAGATGCAGCTCCTCTTCTCTACACATCAGCACCAGGGAAGACTTTATAGTAAAGATACAAGTGGAACTTTTTATAAATCTCAAACCTTTAACATC